>NW_006292604.1:3437379-3451197 GCF_000327345.1 Myotis davidii | reverse complement strand
ATTACTATTCTTGGGGGAGGAAGTGGAGTGGAGGTGAGAGAAGAGATTGGAAGAAAACCGTACACCTATGGATGAGGACAGTGGGTGGGGAGTGAGGGCAGAGGGTGGGGTGGGAACTGGGTGGAGGGGAATTATGGGGGGGTGGGAGGAACAACTGTAATAATCTGAACAATAAAGATTTAATTAAAAAATATTTTGGGAGGAGCCAATGAATATCAGTATGAAAACACTTTAAACATTTTCTTCCCTCCTTCTTCCCTTTCTCCCTATCCCATGTAATTCACCTAGTTATGCAAATTCATTGATGTCTCCTTCCAGAAGCCTCAGACTGGGGCCATTTCCTGCAGGATAATAGCTGCATACAAAAATTTATTAGAAGATAAAATATACTGACTGACTGTCAGTCCAGGCCTTGCTGCAACTCTTACTGCAAGTGTCTGGATCATGACCATTCCTCAATCAATTATTACTTTGCTCTCAGGCTCCAAACCAGAATTTCATTAATCTTGACAGTTTAAGTTTTGGTTTTGTGGTTATGGGATTAGCAGTATATTCAAACTGTGGGTTCCATTTGGGGTTTTCTTTAACACCATGATTCATTCTTAATGCTTATTCTAAGGTCCCTATTCTACTAAAAAAAATGTCCATGTGCATTTTAAACTTTATATAGTTTAAACAATTCTTTGATAGTCATTTCTAAGGAAGCAATGTTATATTTAAATATGAAATATTTAATGACCACTGTGTATCTTAGCAAATGGCTCCATAAGCAGTTGTAGGAGTTAACAGTGACTGGGGGAGGGGGTGTAAGATCCACACCTCTGAAGGGTATCTTCAGTGTCTGCCATCTCAGTAGACCTTCTCCACTTTGTGTTTGGTTTTTTTATAACAGCCCCTAGAATTTTCTTTGGAAACCATACCCATCATGTTTGAGCTACAATGTGTGAATTTGTTCTTCAGTCCCACTGAGATGTGACAAAACTAGGGAAACATGCAATGGAAAAGGAACCTAGCTAGAAAATGAAAATCTTTCAGTCTGATCCCAGCTCTGCCACTAACTGGCTGTAAAACCTTGACAAATGTACCTAAATTACCCAAGTGTCTACACTTACACAATAAGGGGTTGGTCTCCCTATGACCTCTGGGGCAAGTTCAGCTACTGGTTCTGTGACCTTTCCTAAGAGAAGGTCTGAAGAGTCAACATTCAAGGACCTGTTAGGAGTTTATTTCTATCACATGCAAGATAATCGATCTAAACCAAGCACTTGCACCTTGTTTTTGAAATTGTTTATTGAATAACAAATAATAAACATTGATATGTTAACAGTAATTCTTAATTGATAGGGGCACAAGGGTAGAATAAAAATATTATTTTTATCTTTTCCTCCTTTCCTCCTCCTTTCTCTTTCCTTTCTACCCTTTTACTAACCAAATGTGTAATTAATTAATCAACTGAATATGTTTAACATTATGTTCTGGCTAAGATTTGCTGCAGATCTCAGCTGACCAGGCAAGAACAAAAAGACTTATAATCCAGCCCTGAATTTACACCCCTGGCCATCAGGAATGCAGAGGCTGATCGATTAGGTCTCAAAAAGACCAGAATGACACAAGCACTGCTTGACCTATTTCAGAACACTGACCATTCTGTTCCAGGGATCTGTAATGAAGACATTTATCAAGACCCAAGGCCCCTACAGGGGGTCAAATTCCAGAACTACAAGTCACCAGAAACCCCCTTTTACTACCTACCCACATCCCTTTTCCCTGATTCCCCTGTATAAGCTTTCTCCTAACAAGCTTAAGGGAAGGTACATTTAGAGTTTTTACCAGTCACCTTCCCAGATTTCCACCATCTGATATTATTAAACACACACTTATACCCCAATTTCTGTCTCTGCTTTAGGCTGGGTGGTGACAGGCAGCATGAGCCCTGGACTCGGTTGACCTCCAGTTTTATAATGAGAGGGCATAGAAAACAGAAGGCTGTAATATATCAAATAATCAATTCAAGAGAATTTGCCAGAGTTGACTCTTGAAGGACATAAGCCTCCAAGTTGAAAAAGTTCCATTCTTAGACGAGTATTTGTGTAAATTTAGAACCAAAGGAATAAAAACAAGTTTCTAATAAATTCCAGAGAGAAATAGATAGGTCATCCACAGAGGAATGATCAGATTGGTACCAGCCTTCTGGTCAATAAGACTGATGTTAGATAGTCATGGAACAAAGCTTTCAGAGATCTGAAAGAAATAGATTTTGGACTAAAATTCTATGTCTGGCCAGTTTTTCAGCCAAATGTTTGGAATAAACACAGTTTCAGACATACAAGTTTTTAGAAATATCACTTTCCACACATGTTAAGCTGGAGCAATAATTTAATCCAAGATAGACAAAGACACATTTTAGGAAAGGAGGCCTCCTACCCAAGAAGAAGTCCCAGGATTAGCACTCTGAATGTCTAGATGACAGTGAGGGACAGAATGTTCCAGGAGAAACAGTAAAACAAACATATGAATACTCCATAAAATGTCTGCTCAAATCAATTATTGAAATGTAATCTTAAAATAAAGGGACATAGTGGTTAAGAAAAAATTAGAAACTCTTGTTTATGAAAAAGCTCCAAAAGAATAAGTTTTCAAGTGAACTACACTTAGTGTGTTGATTTAATTAAAAATAGAGACTTAACTATAGTAAGAGGTTGTGTATTAAGAGACAAAGGAATAAATAAATAACTCCTAAAATTGAGTAATTGAAGCACCGTAATACAAGGTAGTATTTTTAGGGATGATGAAAAGAGCAACAAAAAGAATCAGTTAAGAATCCTTAGAAATGATTATCAAAAGGTACAAACTTCCAATTATAAAATAATGGGTATGTAAAATACAGCATGGTGACTATACTTAATACTGAATTGCATATTTAATCGTTGCTAAGAGAGTAGATCTTAGAAGTTCTCATAAGAAAGAAACATAATTTTGTGTGTATGATGTATTTTTATCTAGACTTGTTGTTATGTTCAATATACTCAAATGTCATACACCTAAACTAATATAATATATGTCAATTTTATTTCAATTCAAAAAATAAAAGAATTAGCTGAAAGAATTAAAAGGGGTTGCCTCTAGATCTTATTTTGAAGTAAAAAAACAAAACGGGAACAAATACAGTATTTGTATTTGCATGTGGCCCGCAGGCCATAGTTTGAGGACCCCTGTCCTAGACACTAGCAAAGTGAGCCTGGAGCAAGATACTGTTGCAGTGGGGGATGGCGGGAAAGCAAAGGTGAGAGACATAAGTAAAAATCAGAGTGTCTAGGAAGAATTAAAGGGAAGATATCCTAAAACTTCCAGGAAATCTCCATCAATTAAGCAAAGAAAAAAAAAGGCCTCTATTATTCTGTGAGCAACAAACCAAACTGGGTTGGGGGTCTCAGGCAATTCGTTCATATGATTGCAACGACAGACAGAAACTCCCAGATTGGAGAGGGTTCCCCTGAGGGCTCCCAGGTTGGAGTGGGTGCAGGTCGGGCTGAGGGACCCCCACCACCCCTGTGCATGAATCTTCGTGCACCGGGCCCCTAGTATGTAATATTAGAAAAGATTTTAAATACTGTTGATATATGAACACCAAATACATGTTACTCTATATGGTATGATCTAATTTAGTAAAATAAATAAATATTTGATATGTTTTTCTTTCATATTTCAGGTAATTTATTTTATTTATTAAAATTTATTAAATTGAATATGTATGTGTATTATTTATTTTTACTAGATTTGACATTTATACATGTATTTTTCTAAATTGAAATATGTATAGTTAAAGCCATTTATGGTGACTGACAACACTGGAAAAATAGACAAGAAGAATTTGGAAAGCCAATTTCATGTGGATTGAGCAACCTTAGTATTTAGTATCAAGGCAGGAAGATTTTGTGGTCTACAGAGTTTATATGAGGCCAGGTAGATTTTCAACCAGCATAGTTAGCTTTTAGCTAAGAGTTCTTAAGCATTAGTCACTAGGTGTTTTTGATTTTGTCAAGTGTTTGCAACTCACTATGGCTCTGATCCTAAAAGACTTTTTGTGGAAATGGGGCCAAAGGCATGGGCCTTTAGCCAGCACAGATGGCCCAACAGTGCAAATTGCAGCATTTTGACTTTGAACTTACAGTGAAGGCAAGAGCTTCAGCAAAGCAGTGCATTTGGTAGATGCTAAGGCCTTAGGCTGCAGACTGCTGTAGTTTATTAAGATGCGGGCATAGCTTGGCCTGGTATCACGGCGAGGCTAAAGTGAGATTAGTACTTGCAAGTATAGGCAAGTCAGCAAGGTTACACAGGAGCCACAGAACACCAGGAAGTGTCTAGCTTTTAGGTGTTGAGATATCTTGTGGCTAAGACTTAAGGTCTTTTGCTTCAGGTGGCAGTAAGTGGCGTGCCATTGTGCATTCAGGGCACAGGTTGAAACTGTGAAGCACTGACCTTAAATTTGTGTCTGGTTCAAAGGCTCAATCATATAAAATGAAAATAGTAGGGAAAAAATGTTTGGGCGAGTTTCAGAATGATAATTATTGTAGCTGGGCATGTGGAGATCACAGTGCCCAAGGGATTTGTAGGAGGGAAAAGAAGCGGAAGAGTGTCTAGATTTTAGAAGACCAAGCGGCTGAGGCACCAGCTGTCACTAGGACCTCAGGGGCACCCGCTCCCGCAGCCTCAATAGCAACTTCTGTTCAGAAATTCTGAGGGTGCTTTTTCAGCAGCAACAAATATGACCCTAAGGTGACATCTTTTTCTAGAAGGCAGGGTTTTTGTGTTTTTTAGGCCAAATTAGTACCATTCCAAGAAGCAAAGGAAATGTGTCGTTATACACAGGCACACAATACCTCATGGAATACCTAGGAGTCAGTACTAACAATAAAGCTCATCTCAGGAGGGAAGTGCTTAAAGGGACCTGGCAGTTAGAAGATTTCTAATAGGTTGGGTGAGAAGGAAAAATATGGGACCCACATATTAATAAATTCGTAGTGACAAAAGTGATCATTTGCTGAGTGGTTCCTATCAATTAAATTCAAAGAATGTGGATTGTAGAAAAGTAGACTGGCTGGCAGCCCAAAAAGAAGTAAATATAGTTACCATCTACCATCTGTTTTTCAGACACCAATAGAATGTCCTTTGACAACACTTATACGGGGTGTAAGAGAACAGGATACTTACCGTGGATCATTGCTCTAAGGGTAGCCTTTGGCTCATATTCTAAATTTGGTGAGTGTGAGGTTAGGATTACTTTCTGAGTCCTATTTTAGAGTCCAAATGAAGTGAGAATGATGTCTTGAGAATGATTTAGGAATTTCTGAGGCCCTAAGAATTCCTCACAGTTCCCAGGCTGCAGCTACTGAAAAAATACAACTCTCCCCAGGGGTAGTGAACCCCTCTGACTGAACTGAACAAAATTATAAATAGGGAAGGATTACTTTTGGAATTTATTTTTTAAAATATATTTTTATTGATTTCAGAGAGGGAGAGAGAGATAGAAACATCAATGATGAGAGAGAATCATTGATCAGGTGCCTCCTGCATGCCCCACTACCTGGGACTGAGCCTGCAACCTAGGTATGTGCTCTGACCGGGAATCGAACCATGACGTCCTGGTTCATAGGTCAGCACTCAGCCACTGACCCATGCTGGCTGGGCTGGAATTTATTTTTAAAAGTCAAAGGAATTTGATTTGGAATTTGCATCACTTGGCTTTAACTTGCAAGAGTAGATATTCTTTGAACTTTAATTTTTCCCTAGAAATTTAATATTGTCAGAGGGCTTAAAGATAAGATTGGGACATTTTCATTGCTTTAATTTTATGAACAGAAAGTCTTTATGCATTTTATGATTGGAGAAGCATACCATTGCCATCTAATTTCATTGCAAAACTTCTGATACCCTATATAAAGCAGCCTGGCTAGAAAATACTTTGGTTTGAAGGTTGTAATAATAGTAATACTATGTTGAATTTCTACATCATATATACTTACAATTACATATATGTTATATATAGTATATGTAATACATATTGTATAATAGTTACATATTTTTGTAAATTCCTAAAGACTAAACTTGGCTCATACTTTTCTCCTCTTTGGGAACCATCCTACTTTATGGAGAGCTTAAATTCTACTCTGCTCCTCCAGGGCCAAGCCATCCCTTAATGGAGCTTGATCTCCCAGCATCCAGAATTGCCTATGGTTGGAGGGTTTAGTGCAAAACTTTGGGCTTCAGTTAGCGGATGGTTTGGTTTCTCATGCAAAGCTATGTGCTCCAACTTAGTCTTTATCAATAATGAAGACATTATTATAACCTTCCTCTTCTACTCTTTATTTCTCAATTGATTAAGAACTTGGGCTATGAATAGGGATGTCTTATTTAGTTCCTCTCAGATATTGCAGTAGTGTTATGTGCATGTGTAATGTATTAATTGTTATCCACATATATAAATAGGCATAAATGTATATAATATTTAAACAAATGTGTATTCAAATATATTATAGATGTACATATATATATTTATCAATGTCTCATATATGTATATGTGGGATTGCTAGTAATAATTTATTTATCTTCTTTGTACATTTTATATTCCCAATTCTTTTCTATGTAAATTCACTAATCAGAAAAAAGTTACAGTTTTAAAAATACTAAGTTCAGTTGTTACCATAACTTGTCCTGTTTCTTTCTCCTTTCTGCACAAATTGCCCTCTTCTTTTTCCAGAATGTCTTCATAAAACTAATGAGAACTTGTTCCAATGTATTTTATTTGACTTACATGTTTTTCTCCTTGGTCATCCCCATTACAGATTGACCTACTTAAGAGGAAGAGTTATGTCTTAATTCTAGTTTTTATCACAGGCACATAACAGCATGCTTTGCATAAAGTGAGCACATTAAATATTTATTGATATTAAGATTATATCAGATGAAAACTTTTTCCCAGTAATTGAGTTGAATGCCAATGAAATAATTCTAGAAAATAGGAGAAAAACAACATGCTAAATACATACAATGAGGTATTTCCACATAAGGGTCATGCCATGGTCCAATAAGGTTGTTATGGAAAATTTAAAAATAAAACTATATTCCATGAAGCAGCAGATTTCGATCAGACTCCGGTGCACCATATCTGCTGTGAAGTAAAATAATGGGAGTGTGTTTGGAATCAAGCCTAGGCTAAATAATTATGGAAACATAGTGAGATGTGCTTAATATTTCCTCAGAGGCCATAACAAATCCTCTTGCCAAATCAACAAATCCTGTAATCCCATCTCTTGCGAGACTAGATGATTGAGTAACAGGCTGCAGATGTGAAGTCTTTAAGCTTGTTTTCCCATTGAGAAGCTCATCAGGCGGCACATAATGTGATGACTCCCCCACCTATGAGGCCTCAGAGCAGCCAAATCCAGGCTTGGGAGCACACTGAAATCACGTGGAAGCTGTAAGAATGATTGATGTCTGGTTTCCAGCCTACCTCCCCGAAACGCCCCAGCTCCTGATTTAATTGACCTAATGAGCATCCTGAGCATCCAGAGTTTTAAAACCACCCCAGGTAATTCTAATATGCAACCAAGAGAGACAATCACTCCTTGAGGGTCTCCTGGAAGTCTTAATGCGTTTTTTCTGTCTATAGGTTGTCCCAGACACACCTACTTTCTGCAGATTCAAGTGAAATCATGCAGGTTAGTTCATGGTTGGCCTGGAATTGCAAAGATAACTTTTTTTTTCACCTTAGGGCTTCATTTCCAGCTTAATGGTGCTCTCCTTGAATCCCCATTCTCCCTCAAGAAAAATGTGCTTCCATTGCATAGAGTGTTAGCCTGTTCTGTTGATGTAAAAGAGCTGGGGATGAACAGTGTGCTATAAGTTAGGAAGAAAAAATAAGAATAGTTCTGACTATGAAGACTGTTTTTCCTGTCTTACATTAAACAGTTTCAGACTCTTATTTGTCATGGCTAGATTTTGGAATGCCTTGATTAAAAATATATATATATAAGTACTATAATAAATTTTAAAAGCTGTTAAAAATTACAAATGTAATTATTAATCCCAGTAAGATCTACTTTTTTTTTGAGGGGCGGCAGGGGAATGAATACATGTCTTTCTCATTCTGATTATTTAGCATGCAGAAAATGTTTAGTACACATGTGAATTCACGAACTCAGCATTATAACTCTGTGTCTCCTCCAGGATTCATTGTTCAAATAGATTCCTCCAGAATTCTATTGTTCTATGGCAGTAGATTGCATATGGTGATAGTTTAATTTGTCCATTTTGCCATTTCTAAGATATTTACTGTCATATTATCTGGTCCCTGGTGGTCCCAAGGTCCAGATGTTATCCTCATTCCAGCTCCCAAATCCCAAAGCTATCCAGGCATCATGGCCCAGTTTTCTTTCTTCTTCCTTCCTTCCTTCCTTCCTTCCTTTCTTTCTTTTTCTTTCTTTCTTCTTCCTTCCTTCCTTTCTTAAATACTAGAATAAGCTCTCACTGCTCAGTTTTTATGCTTGCCTTGGGAGCAGTAAAAACAATACTCAAGCTATAAGTAGTTGGTCCTTAACAATCCTTTTGAACTACAAACCACATTACATTTCCTGTTGGTCATGAGGGAGTCAGAGAATTCTCAGAGCAGTCATTTATGTGATGAAATATAAGTATATTGTTGAGTAAAATACAGCTATGGGAAGTTAAATAAACCTACAGTGTGTTAAATAAATTTACAGCTTGAAAGAGGCTTTCTTGTTAATGTAAAGAGCTGATCAAATCTGTAATGCTGAGGAAAATCAAGGATAAAATTTATGTATGAAACAATTGAGAACAAAGACAGCACCCTTCCTTTAAATACATGTTAACTATGGACAACTGTAAAATGAAAATTATCCTGGATTTATCTTCACAAGCCATGGACATCCTAGCAACACCTCTTATCATTCTTATCTTCCTTCCTCCATAAAGATGACAGGTACTGTTGAATAATGTATATTTGCATATGGATCAATAGTTAATGACACACAATTCTTATTTTCATGTATTTTTTTAAAGCTTACAACCTTGGAATAGCTATACACCAAGTCTCAATTTCTTAAATGACTCCAGTAAATCATTTCTATTCATGCAGTTCTAATGACCACCTACTTAGATTGTACATTCTAATTAGCCCTAGGAAAATTCATTTTCCAAAAAAATTGTTTTTACTATCTTATATTCTACTCCTGGCACCACCAAGGTATATTATCTGTTCTAGCCTAAATAGACCCTCAGATTCTCCCATTTTCCCCAATCCCTTGAACTTCCTGAAGTTGTGTTTATGATACAGAGATTAAATACACTGAAGTTACAAAACAAATCTAAGATGGCAAGAACCTTTTATATTTTAAAAGAATTGTTAGACTGTTATCCAGTTGTCTACTTTGGTATAACAAACCACCTCAAAACTAAGTGGCTTAAAATGATTTATTACTATTAGTTTTAAATCTTTGAATTGACTGGGCACAGTTGGGTATGTCTTACCTAGCATTTCTCAAATGGCTATAGTCACAGGGTGGCTGGGGCTGGATGTGAAATGACTCAGAAGCCTGGCACCTCTGCTGGGATGGCAAGATCAGCTCTCTTTTTCCATGGGGTCCTTCCACATGGCCACCCACCGAGGGCTTCCTCACAAAGAGGAAATGGCGATCTCCTGGTAGGTAGACTTTTTACTTGGTGATTGGCTTCTCCTTTCATATGTGTTTCAAGAGAACTAAGTAGGCACCATAAGGCATTTTCTGACCTAGATTTGGAAGTCATGAAGCATCATTTCTGTTGCATTCTACAGAGTATGTGGGACCAGTCAAGACTCAATGTAGGAGAACACTGATTCCAGGAGTCTAGTACACTGGGCATTGGCGGGGAGGGATTAACCACACCTGTAATCTTGAAAACATTGCATGTTTGTTATAGGAAACTTCTTTTTTATTGGGATGTTTATTAGAGAGCAATGTAATTGTCCACCAAAATGTCTAATTGCTGCCCTAACCAGTTTGGCTCAGTGGATAGAACATCGGCTGACGGACTGAAGCGTCCCAGGTTCGATTTCAGTCAAGGGCATGTACCTTGGTTGCGGGCACATCCCTGGTGGGAGATGTACAGGAGGCAGCTGATCCATGTTTCTCTCATCATCGATGTTCTGGTTCTCTCTCCCTCTCCCTTCCTCTCTGTAAAAAATCAATAAAATATATTTTTTTAAATGTCTAATTGCTTGTCAAAGGAAACTGAAATCTCCTCACCCATCTTATGATAATTAAATGCTGATTACGATTTCATTCAAAGTATCACAATTTATTCAGTAAGTTTAAAGATTTTATTTTTTTTCATTTTGAAAGACATATGAAAGACTTTCTTCCTTGTATATGTTATTTTTTTTCCATTTAAATAAATAAGTAATTCTGCCAATTTATTTTTAAAGCACAAAATAGAATCCGTTTTTTCCACAGCAGGAAAACTTTAAAAATGTAAAATGCTCATATGACCACAAGGAGATGGTAGTATCAGAGCTGGGGATGCTACACTCTTCAGAGTCAGGCATGTGGGGAAAGAAACCCAGAGAGCAGGTGTGGTAGAATCCCGAAAGACCAGGTGGTGCTTCTGAACCTGTGTTTGGGTAACAAGAGAGCACTTAGTTCTAGTCTGATCCTCACACTAGACAGTCTATCCAGTGCCTGCTCCATGGATCAGGCTTCCAGAGCAGAGCTCAGTTTCCTGAAGGACTGAGAGAGAAGGCAAGGTGCCACACAGGCAACTAAGATTTAGGGCCAGTAAAAAGGGACCAAGTTATTAGGACTGTAATTTATTGCAGAAGCATGTGTCTCCATTTTAATAAGGGAATTACAGCCAATGTAATATATAAAACACAGTAGGCTTTTTATAAGGGGACTTTATTTATCAGTGGGGTTTTAATCAGTGGGTTTTTTATAAGTGGGTTTTTTTAATAAGGGGACTTTATTTTCCACTTAAGTTTTAAATGGATGTTTCTGATTGATAAGTATCTCTCCTTCAAGCAGTGTTTCAGAAACCATACACTTTCCCTCTTACGACTGTCAGTTTTATCATGAGGATTTCAAGGTTGCCATGCCCATCTGCACACAGCAGGCACGAGAGGGGGAACGGGATAAAGGAATCATGACTAAGAGATTTTCATGGGCCAAGAATGGAGGTGATACACTAATTTTGATCACAGACCTCAGTGACATGTCCAAAGCTAACTGGGAAATGGAACCTTAGCCATGACAAAGGTGATGGGGGATGTGATTAGCTGTGTGCCCAGGAGCAGGAAAACAGGGCTTTGGTGAGTACTTAGCTGGTATTTACCACATGGTGGAACTAGAATAGAGACAGAATTAGAAAGGCTTGAACTGACTCTAATGGTATTCTTATGTTTCCTCTTTTTCCTCAGGCAAGAAGAGTCCCAGAATCTTGGGAAGGGCTAAACCAACCAGGAGGTTTAATGTCCTAGTCTTATAGATGAAAAAGACAAAAGAATGCCATAGCAGGATATTGTATATATAAATTTAACTTTGACCAACATTAATTCTACAAAACAAAAGGATATGAATGACAGTGAATATAGAGAGCCTAGAGAGAGATCAAATAAGCATTGTTGGAAAAGTGTATAATAGAAAATATAGGCTGAGAAATGTCAGTAACAAAAAACAAACAATAAAGGATACAATAATAATAAAAGAAATAGCTGCTCATAGAAACAGTGCCATTACATAAGAAAATTGAAATTTGGTCAGTGCCGTTTCTCTTATGGAAACTAAGAAGAAATTACTTCTTAAACGTAGAAATTTCCACTTTATTAATTTTCCTAGTGAAGACGTATAATGCTGGTTGACTGATGGGCATTTATTTTACTTTGACTACCCACATCGGACTTGATTTTGCTATCAGCAGACTAAAAAGCAGCCACTGAAATCAGACTTAATCTTCCATTTTATTCTATCAGCCTCAAGAGTTAAATAAGTTATCTATAACTTTTCCCTTTTGTACTTTTAAGCACATATGCATTTTTATCTTTGTTTTAAATTTACTCTACTTCTTAGCTTTAAGGCATTTAACTTTTTCTATATTAACTTAAATCATTTCCCTGGGAAAAATAAAATTCCTATCAATTTTGGTGACTCTTGTGTACAGGAAGCACAATGGGACCTCAGATAGTGAGAGGTCCCTATAGCCAGACCAAACAGAATCCTTACATTTGAGAGTAAAGTGTGAGAACTTGCTTTTGCATCCCCTTCACAAGGCACACATGGATCTGTGAAGTAATAATATAGAGAGGACACTTACTAATATAAGGCATCGGAAGGCCAGCGGGTTATTTTCTTAAGCAGCACTCATCTAATCCATTTCCTAAGTGCTGTGACTTTGCAGCAATTCATGAGGGAGGGAGGAAATGGAAATGGTTGCTTAATAGCCCAGAAGAATTTCCTAGAGATGCTTCAGTACTAACAACTTGTCTTCCTCTGCCTATGATCCATGAATAACAAAACAATTGAAAATGAAAGTGAGACTGAAAATATTACAATGACTTCTCCATTCAAAATAAAACATGGCATTGCAATAATTACGGGAATGAATCACACCTCTTCCCCCCAGGCCCCCCAAAAATCCCCACAACTTCCATTGCTCAGCTTGAAGCTTTCTAATGCTTGAGAATAAAGTATCATTTTAAATTTTTTCTTTACTCCACGTGTGAACACATTCAGCCTAGGGGTGAAATATCCAAAAATATCCCAGTTTCTCTGCTCAACTACCTCCTACCCCAGCCTGTGCATCATTTTCCTCAGTGGCAATTCCTGCCAAGAAAGGATTCCTGGTTTAAGAATCAGACTACTTGGGTTCACACTGTCCCTCATCCCTAGCTATCACTTTGCTTATAAATAAGTCACTCAATTTCTACAGATCTCAGCTGTAAAGTGAGAAAGATGGGATAATCACTAGGACTTCCAACTACTTCTAGGATTCTATAATTCTCTTCTGTCCTTTTACAGACAAAGCTCCGAAGTGTTAGCATAGGTAGCTAGTTAGTTATAAATAAAGGAAGGGAGCAAATCAAATCAGACATTAAACATAATAAAATAGGGAGCCAAGTCAGGAAATAAGCCGGTTTCACTAGGAAGGTGCAGCATTCATTGGCTCCCCAGGGGACCACTGCACCCTTGCCCTTCAGGACCTAATCCCCAAAGAGGGCAGAGAGGATGTTAAGGGCCATTAGCTGGGATCACCAAGGAGGGATAACATAGCAGGGGGAATTCTTACTCAACTCTGCTGCGTGCATGCCCGGTAGAAGCCAAAATGGCTCAGGGGAGGTCATTCTGCTGAGGCATGCTTAGTAGGAGCCAAGATGGCAATCATGAGGCCTCTAGCCTGGGAAAAGGATCAGATTGGATAAGGAATATGGAAACCCCCTCAGCTTCCCCTCAAAAGGTCCAGAAAATGGGTTGGTTAATGGGGGGACCCAGCACAAATCTTGGAAGAATTAGGAAATTGGTTAGTTAGTTTGAAAGAGTGCCTGAAACTTCCCAAGCTGGAGATAATATAATCAGAATGTAAGAGGAGAACCAAGATAGTGGAGTAGGTTAACACCAGAGTTTGCTGCCTCGAACAACCACTTCAAAAGTGAAACTAAAAGACGGAACAGACATCACCCAGAACCACAGGAACACTGGCTGAGTGGAAGTCCTACAACTAGGAGGAAAGAGAAACGCATACCAACACTCAGAGGAGGCACAGTGCTGAAGTCAA
>NW_006292604.1:3432472-3436508 GCF_000327345.1 Myotis davidii | reverse complement strand
GATGATTTCTCAACAGAAACTCTGCAGGCCAGAAGGGAGTGGCAAGAGATATTCAAAGTGATGAATGCCAAGAACCTACAACCAAGATTACTTAACCAGCAAAGCTATCATTCAGAATTGAAGGGCAGATAAAGAGCTTCACAGATAAGGAAAAGCTAAAGGAATTCATCACCACCAAACCGGTATTATATGAAATGCTGAAAGGTATCCTTTAAGAAGAGGAAGAAGAAGAAAAAGGTAAAGATACAAATTATGAACAACAAATATGCATCTATCAACAAGTGAATCTAAGAATCAAGTGAATGAATAATCTGATGAACAGAATGAACTGTTGATTATAATAGAATCAGGGACATAGAAAGGGAATGGACTGACTATTCTTGGGGGGGGAAAGGGGTGTGGGAGATGCGGGAAGAGACTGGACAAAAATCATGCTCCTATGGATGAGGACAGTGGGTGGGGAGTGAGGGTGGAGGTTGGGGTGGGAACTGGGAGGAGGGGAGTTATGGGGGGGGAAAAGAGGAACAAATGTAATAATCTGAACAATAAAGATTTAATTAAAAAAATATTTCTCAAAAAAACAAAAATATAATCAGAATGTAACAAAGGCCTCTCACTTGGTAACACAAATTCATTCTCTGTGCACTTGCATGTTCTCTCTTCCTGGCAGCCATGCGGGCTCCAAGTGTGGCTCAGAGCACAAGCCTGACCTCAGCCACTCAGCACTGGCTACAGCTCAGCCAGGAACAGAGACTAAGCTACCTGGACAGGGGCAGAGACCAAACTGGACTAAGCCTTGGCATGGACCCACCCATTGGCACAGAATCTCTGGACTCTGGCCCCTTTTCTGGTCTTGAAGACAAGGCTGGACCTCTTCACAGCGAAATGATAGAGATTAGACTCCAGAACCGGGGAGCAGTCTTTTATTTCTATTCCAATACATGTTGCCACTACACCTTATCTTCCATATGGGGGTCCCAGAAATGCTTTTCATGCGTCTCTGTGGACAGACCCCATTTCAAGCGGCTCCTGAGTTCCCAACACTGTAGTATAGCAGAGCTTCCATATTCCTTCTGCCATGGGAGGTGCAACCAGAAGTCTGCAACCAGGAAGAGGGCCTTCACCTGACCATGCTGGCAACCTGATCTTGGACTTCCAGCCTCTAGAACTGTGAGGTATCAATTTCTATTGTTTAAAAGCTATTTTGTTACAGCAGCCTGAACAGACTAAGTTAAATAGTATGTTTATATTGATTACCTGATAAAAATATAATACCCGCCCTAACCAGTTTGGCTCAGTGGATAGAGCTTCGGCCTGAGGACTAAAGGGTCCCAGGTTCGATTCCGGTCAAAGGCATGTAACTTGGTTGTGGGCACATCCCCAGTAGGGGGTGTGCAGGAGGCAGCTGATCGATGTTTCTCTCTCATCGATGTTTCTAACTCTCTATTTCTCTCCCTTCCTCTCTGTAAAAAAAAAATCAATAAAAATATATTTTAAAAATATATATAATACATTAGGTATTTGGGTTAAATACAGTATTAAAGTTAATTTCATCTTTGTTAATGTAGCTACTAGAAAATTTAAAGTTAAATAATGGTATTTGTAGCTCACATTATATTTGTATGGGCAGCATTGCTCTATACAACATTATCTTCTATAAAGATTCATAACACAGATGATATCTTCACCATTATAATCTCATAGGTTTGAGCCAAAACCAAAATTAGTGCCTAAAAACATTTATTTAAATTAAAAACATCTTCCTAACAATAGCTGTTAATAACAGGCTTTAAATTACCTCAAGGAATTCAAATTAACTTAGTAAATCTAGTTATTACTTTTTTATATGTATTTTTATTGATTTCAGAGAGGAAGGGAAAGGGAGAGAGAGATAGAAACATAAATGAAGAGAGAGAATCATTGATCAGCAGCCTCTTGCATGTACCCTACTAGGGATTGAGCCCACAACCCAGGCATTTGCCCTTGACTGGAATCGAACGAAGGCCCCTTCAGTCCATAGGCAGACACTCTATCCACTGAACAAAACTGGCTAGGGCTTTTTAATTTAAATTAGTTATTGTTTAAAGTATTACATAAGTCTCTTTTTCCCCCACCATTGACCTCTCCCTGGCTGCTCTAGTCATTACTTTTTAAATTATCTTAAGGGCAAGTTTCTAGAACTATTCCTCATTGAAGTTCATTTCTAAATAATCTGAATCACATTGGTACATTAAATAGTCTCTTTTAAAAATATCTTTGTTCCTTGAGGACTTTCTCTAAAAATATTTAAAAAAGAAAAGGAAAGTTAAAATTATGCTGGCTAATGGAGCAATTATCCAAGATCCATGAGGTTCAAGTTAATGAAATTGTACCAAATCTGTTGCTGAGTTTGAGGCCAGTATTATTCAATTCTTTTTTAAAATAATATCAATGGAAAAATTCAGCCCAAAATATAAAACAAGTCATCTTGACTGAAAAATTCTCACAACTGAAGCAATGCCATAGAAATCCTTACTGACATATCTCATCTTCTTACATTCCTTTAACATTGTGAAATGAAACACCTCTCACAAGCTGTTTCTTAGTCAGATTTCTTGCCCTAAATAATAAATTCCATCCCCAACCTGGGCAGCTGCTTTTTCCGTGAGCTTGTGCTTCGGGCGTCAGAGCTGGACTCCACATTCATGTTATAACACGGTTCCTCTGCCCACACTCATCTATTTGTTCACTGGGAATGGTTTTTGAGAGTCTACACTGTGCCTCGTCCTGCTGTAGGTGCTTAGGATGTATCAGTAAAAAATAAAATGACCAGGTGGCTTAGCTGGTTGTGTAGCAGGACGATAAGAAGCTAGGAAAATCCCTGGGCAAGTGGAATGGGGAAACTGAGACAAGAAAATTAAACAAGGCCAAACAGTATGGGCAGCTTACAGCCAGCTTGTGAATTGCAAGATCTGTCTTCCCTAGCCAAGGGAAGCAAATGGTTTAGACCTGCCCTCCCAACCAGAAAATACATAGTTTAATTCACCCTGGCCTGGGAAAATAGAGAACAAAAACCCAACTAATGCCTTTTGTGCCAGCTGAATTCAAGAATGGATGAAGTTGGGGAACAAATGACAAAAACCACATTAAAGCCAGACAGACCTAAGATAAAAGTAAAACAGACCAAAGAATAATCCCAAACTCCCCTATGTGCTCATTTTGATGCATAGGCATATTAAAAATACACCTAGAAAACTGATGAATGTCCTACTGACACCCTCCCCTAAGATTCTCACCTACAGAAAAGATCAAATTGATAAAAAGACCCCTGGACAAAGACTCAGCGTGGACTCACTCGGCCCCTTCCCGGGCATTAACTTTTTATTTCTTAGGGTTCCCACGAGACTTACAGCCAGGGGAGAAGTGGGCAGTGACAGCTCGACCCTGGCTCACTCCCTAATCCTGTCTCCAAGGCCCCCTTTTCTCTGACTTCCCAGTAAGCTAAAGCAGCCTCACCTTGGCTCACTTCTATCACTGCGACCTTCACTTCCCAGTGAACTAACAACAGCCCCACCTTTGCTCATAACATTTCTAGAGGCCAAAGCACAGCCTAAGCCAGCCGTAGGCAAACTACGGCCCGCGGGCCAGATCCGGCCCATTTGAAATGAATAAAACTACCGTATTTGCCGGCGTATAAGACGACTAGGCGTATAAGACGACCCCCTAACATTTCCACTCAAAATACAGAGTTTGTTATATACTCGCCGTATAAGACTACCCCCTCTTCCGCACACCTTCCACACACCAAATAAAAGGTAAAACAATATCAGATTTGATTTTAACATTTTAATTTATATTCAAATGCTTATGACATGCAGGAAAACTGTCACAAGGCTGTATGTAATCAAACATATACATAAAACAGTGCAAGTTTATTACCGGTAAACATACCGGTAATTCACTAAAGAAAACACACTCTGTAGACTGGTACCGTAGATGCTTCTCAGGAACACAGGCAAGCAGCCCACAACCTAGAGGGACTGTCAATGATAGAAGA
>NW_006292604.1:3423705-3432229 GCF_000327345.1 Myotis davidii | reverse complement strand
GACTAAGCTTCTAGCTAGTGAATGATGGTAGAATTGAGTGGTCTGGTAAATAAGAGATTCTGTTTTATCTGAAAAAGCTCATTTATGCCATGAAGTATGAATGATTGTTAAAGAATGAGAGCATACAAAACTGCATGCCTGTGATAATGGTGGCATCTCTTTTAGCTCTACATCCTGTTAGCAAGAAAATAGAGACTTTCTACCCCTTTCCGGTATATATAAAAAAAAAAAGACCGTACCCTTTTATGTAATGGTGTTTACTTTGAATTTATATTAGTTCACACAAACACTCCATCCATGCTTTTGTTCCGGCCCTCCGGTCCAGTTTAAGAACCCATTGTGGCTCTCGAGTCAAAAAGTTTGCCCACCCCTGGCTAAGCTCTCCCCTATTTTTCTTCTACCCTAATTCCTTCCTTTGCTTCATTGTCCCAAACATTAATAAACATACTCACAAACCCACCTGGACTCATGTTTTGAAATCTTTCTTACAGGAAGTCAAGGATCCACACACTGCCGGCCAGCCTGAGGCAGACCTACTCCAGGAGGCCCCTGTGCTGTACACAGTTGGAGCATCATCCCTCACACCAAGGGTCTGTATAGGAGGCAGCCAATCAATGTTTCTCTCTCCCTTCCACCCTCTAAAATTAATTTTTTAAAATTCTTGTGTGAGGATTTAAAAGGTAATACAATGAAATAAATTAAAATAAAAAAGAAAATATTCTCTCCACCCTTCTGGAATGTCAAGAGTTATATTGTGGGAACCTCCTAGTCTGGATCATAAACGCCATGGAACATCACCAAGTCCCAGGAGTACTAGCAGAAGAATCAGAGTTATAAAATAAATGCTTCTTATCACCAGCCAGCTTGGTTTATATCTGTTCAACAGGCACTCAGTTAAGCCCTTTCAAATGTATTATCTCATATAATAATAGATATTGAGTGATGAGTGCTGAGAAAAAAGTCACAGAAAGATTTGAGTTTATTTGAAGTGGTTTTTATGCCCCCCGCAAAAATAAAAAATCTAGTTCCATGATATTACACAACAAGCTTGTATCAAATAAAGTTACAACCAGGATCAGATTCTTTAAGTAACAGACACTATCACAAGTCAGTGGTCTTAGGTCAGAGGAAGTGGGGGAGAGGAGCTAATGGCCTGAAACACTAGACATGCACTTTGAACCTCCCTTTCATTAGATTAGACCCATCTTGAAATCATGTACCACATGTACATCATTGCCTGGCAAACTGAAAAAGGAAGACATAATTCTTGCTGCATAGTAGATATTCCTAGGCTAGAGATACAATGGAATGAACCACAGTCACAAGCCCTGGTAAGGTCTTGCCTTGGTGCTGACTGGTTGTATAACCTCCAAAACGTGGCTTGTGCTTCCTGAGCCTCTGGGCTCTCCCTCATAAAATAAAGGCATCAGCAGGCCCTCTAGCTTTCTGTGCTGCTAACCCTGAACATAAGTTTTATAATAAATATTTCGTAAGTTTGACCACAAAATATTGTTTGGTCTTACTCTCTATTTCTATAAAATCTTACATTAGAGAATCAAATATTTTAATGTTTTATAGAAAACTAGAGGCCTGGTGCACAAAATGTGTGCACAGGTAGGGTGCCTAGGCCTGGCCAGCGATCAGGGTCGATCTGTGGGGTGACCAGTGAGGCAATTGGGACCCCCGCTCACACCCGCCTTGGCTGACCTGGCGCCGCCCACTTGCTGGCCCTGGCCCCACCGCAGATGCCAATGGTCAGGGCCTGCGGGCTGGGGGCAGCTTCTGAATTGAGCATATGTGCCCTGGTGGTCAGTGCGCATCATAGCAACAGTCGTTCTGCTGGTCGGTCCACAGTTTGGTCAATTTGCATATTAGGGTTTTATTATATAGGATCATAGCATTAAAGAGAAAGAATACTTCTTCATTTAGCTTAAAGGAATCCAGCTTTGAAACAGGAGTTCTCTTGGCCACATTTTATAATACAGATAAATGTACACTTCTTTGTATAGGACCCCTTTCATTAACTTCATATAAGAGCCCACTGAAAACATCTCTTTACAATTGTTTTTAGGGGAGAGCACAGACACAGTCCCTCACTACCACAAAGTATGTAGTCAAGTTTCCAACATTTAGGGAAATCGAGTCCCACCTTGGGAAAACCAACTTCGTAATCATGGTATCTCCCTAGCTAGGTAAGTATCTCTTTTTACAATTTCAATTTTTAAAAAGTTGGTGAGAGAGAGAGAGAGAGAAAGGGAGAGAGAGAGAGAGAGAGCGCGCGCGAGAGAGAGAGCAAGTTTCCTGGGGAAAAGTTAAAGGTATAAAGGTAGTATTTTTCTGGGTCTGTTCAATCTTTCTGAATCCTTCATTCAATATGTGTATGATAACTTTGTACTAATTCCCTCATGAAGAAAACATTATGAAATTCAAGAAAGAAGAGATGTCTGGTTGCTTCTCTGAGTTGCTAATGCTGTCCCTGGGAAGTCACCTGTCAGAGAGACAGTGATTCACTTGAACATTTGCCACCTTCATCTGGGATTCCATCTTCATTTTTGATCATTTTTCATGTCGCTGTTATTGTTAGGTTCTTTTACAAAATCTGCTTTATGAACTGTTATATGGACAACACATTGCCAGATCTTTAAGGAAAAGATTTTGACCATTTGTTACTATTCATTGACTTGCGAAGCTTAAATATTCTTTGAGAAATAATTTAATATTCTTATTTTTAACTTAGTACTTTGCTTTGCTTTATGTTTTGACTATTTACACATGTTTGAAAAAATTTGACATAGAATTTCAGTTGAAGCACAAAAACTAAAGCTACTTAAAACTCGTAGTACAACATCCCTATACCTGGCTTCCTTGGATCAGTTGCTGATATAAATGCCTGGTGGATACAGATGAGGACTATATGAAATGTCAGGTAGAAGACTCACTAACCCCACTGTCACTAACTATGGTTGACAGTGGTTGAGACCAGGGAAAGTTACTTAGCTTTGTTTAAAGGCGTATTTATTTTATTTTCTAATAATAAAAATATGATCTTAGGAGATAATTTTGAGAATACAAAAATGTATCATCAATTTGCTTTGAAGCTATTTTGAACAAATTAACATTACCAGAAGCATTATATAAAAATTCTTTCTCAGAGTATTCCCTCCAACATTGGGAACTATCTTCTTTTAATTGTCAATTTAATCAGGTTTTATAATTTTAAATGTCTAGTTTTGATTACTTGTGAATTTAAATGTGATTTAATATGTCCATTTCTTCTTTTGAGAATTTCTTGCTCAGCTTTTTCTGTTGTTTCTTTGGGGAATTCTTATCACTTGGCATGGGTTCTTTAAGGCTATTTTTAATGGAGATAATATTTAGAAGCTAGTAAATCAAATAATTTTTATTCTCAAAGATCCCTACTTCCTTGTACTCCAGAACTTCCAGTTAGAGTGCACCTAGAGGATGTAGAAACTCATAGGTACTTATACTATGGACTTTGGAGAGAATTCCCACCTTCACTCTCCATCTGAGAGCTAACCCAGGAGGCTTGTTGCCATAGAATTAGAGGATATGACAAGAAGTATGGAAGAAGCTTCCCTCCCAGAACAAGAGGTACACTAGTACAGAAAGAAAGGATCGAGCCGTGAAGGAGGAGGAAGATGGTCCTGAGGTCTATTCTTCCTCCAGGCCCTCAGTGATTCACCTCCCAGAGAGTAATGCTATTGTCTTTAGAAATACACAGGTAGGTAACACATGTAATTAGACCAGAAATTTACTCATGTTACAGATATAGGAAGCGATCATAAGCCCCTTATTTTACCTACAAATACTCTCATCTTCACAAGTCGTTTTCCTTTTGTGCTTTCTGCCATCTCTATCTTCTATGATCTCACAACCTCAGACGTGCTGAGTCTTCATAGTGATCCTAACTTTTCAGAATCCTCCCCAGTCTCCACTGAGGAGTGGTTGGGTTGGCTGTTCCGTGGACTAGTGATTGTTGAGGGTCCCACTTAGTAGTTTGAACTTAATGTGCTGGCACCCTTCATGGGAGTCCCTGATTCTTGCCATTTGCCACTGGTTTATAAACCTTTGCCCCCTGTGGCCTCTTAACCCGATCCAAGTACCTTTCTGTTTCCTCCATACCCACATGGCACCTCTGTGTCCTTTGCTGTACATGCATAAGCTGGTGGGAACCAGAAACACTTCCTGAGTGTCTCTCTCACCATCTAATGTCACTTCTGTGCCATCACTCCAGTACCATGAGGGAAGTAGCCATGAGTATTACTTCTCCCAGTATATTGCAAGCCACTCACCGCATGGTCTACTCCACAACTTTTTGGATGTTTTAAATCTGTTCCTCAAGAAGTAGACTCAAGGGATGTGGAGATAGCGTAGGAGATAGTGATTGATAATTTACAAGTCTACCTTTACTTCTTGTATCTTCTTTGCCATACCCACAATTCCTTGGGCTAAAAGGAGTGCACATACCCTTTCTTTACAAATATTTCCCATTTACTCTCTAGGAGTTTAATATTTCTGGCTGAATATTTAGGTGAAGTGCCACCAAACAGAAATAAGACTTAACAAGGGCAAAAGTAACATCTCTGTTTCATAATTAAAGATAAAGCCCTAACCGGTTTGGCTCAGTGGATAGAGCGTTGGCCTGTAGACTGAAGTGTCCCTGGTCATGGGCATGTACCTTGGTTGCGGGCACATCCCCAGTACGGGGCGTGCAGGAGGCAGCTAATTGATGTTTCTCTCATCGATGTTTCTAACTCTCTATCCCTCTCACTTCCTCTCTGTAAAAAATCAATAAAACATATATTTTTTAAAAAAGATAAAAATCATATCCATCATGTTTATAACAAGTATTGTGCTTAAAATGTCTTTTCATTTTCATCAATGTTATTATGAAAATATTTTATTTTTATGTAAAAAATATAGGGATTTTTCTTTATAATTTTAAAAAATATGTCTTGTATGTTTTTTAAGTCATCCAATCAAACATCAGAAGAATGTTCATATAAAGTATGTATATCATTTTATAATATTACTTTTTATATAAAATGTTTAGTATAGCTAGAATTTATTTTAATATATGGTGTGAACTAAAAATCAAATATTATAATTTTCTAGATAATCATCTATTGCCTGCAACCATTTAACGAATAGTTCTCGATCTTCTAACAGTTGTTTCCTTTATCACAAACAAAATAATTATGAATGATGAGGTTACCTACTTTGTTTTATTTATCTGTTGATTTTTTACTAGTATTCACAGTTTGTATTTTAAATCTTTCTAATACTAGGCTCTCTTTTTTCTTAGCAGTTCTTGCTTATTTATTCTTTCAAATGGTTATTGTGTTAAAGTCTAATAAAGCTAGCTAATATTTAATTAAAATTACATTAAACCAAAACATTAATTAGATATTAATTTATTTCTTTGGAATACTGTTTTGCCATCAAGAAATAAGGTATGTGGCCATGGCTGGTTTGACTCACTGGCTAGAGCATCGGCCTGCAGACCAAAGGGTCCTGGGTTCAATTCCAGTCAAGGTTGCAGGTTCCTCCCCGACCAGGGGCCCTGGTCAGGGTGCGTGCAACCAACCAATGCGTTTCTCTCACATTGATGTTTCTCTCTGTCTTTCCCTCTCTCTCCATTCTCTCTAAAAGATCAATGGAAAAATACTCTCAGGTTAGAATTAACACACACACAAAAAATATGTGTTGCTCTGTGTGTACTCAATAAAATTTCAGTGTTTTTTTTTCTTTTGTGCCATATAGTTCATATAATGGTTGATTCTAAATATTTAAAAGTTTATTGACATTTTATTATGACTTACTATTTGATTTTAAGTGATTATAGCTAATAATCTGTCGATAGGTTTAAATATCAGGAAAGTCAAACTGGTTGCCACATGTTGGTAGTGAAACTCTTAAGAAGAAATAGTTGTAATAGAACTTCAAATCACACAAGCCAGGCAACCAAAGCTTGTTAAACAAAGTCATTAAGGCAAATGCCCACTCAAAGCCCACATAGGAAGCCCTATAATAACTCCATTAAATGTTATCTCTAAAGAAAGCTGCATTCATTGTGCTTAATTTACCTCAAATGCTTTTCAGAATCAGCTCCCCTGTGCTGAGTTTACGGGATGTGGAAGGTAAGTAGTCCTTGGGGAGCATATTGCAGGTTGTTATAAGAGACACATATCATTTTAAACTGAACCTTCAGCATCTGTTCAGGCTCTGACTACAAATGACGAAACTGACAATAATTTACACTTACGCCATAAAAAGGAAAGGTGGTGATTAAGAAGAATCTGTGATCTTTAGTCAATGCAAACCACATCTGCTGTGCTTCCCCTCCTACCTGGGCGTCTGGGAGGAAGTCTCCCGTTCCCAGCAACAGGGGAAGGGGGCCTTCGTGCCCTTTGAGATCTCTGCCTCAGCTTCCATGCTTTCCTTCTTTCATCCTAACCTAGGTCATATTTTTCATCCTAAACCAGATAAACTCTCTAATATAAACACTTACCAGGAATAGGGTTTAAAAATGTGGCTTCAGTCATAGCCCACAGAAGGACTATAATAGAGAGTTTCGCCTCTGGAGGCATGATACCAAAGCCATTCTCATATGCTGGGCTGCTCACCACCAACATATGCTTTTCTCCAAGTTCATGTTTTGCATTTATGTCCGTTTCAATGATAGCATTGGGTTCAAACCTTTGCTATATCTTGGAACCGTCTGAGGAGTTTAAAAATTACATTAATGCCTGGGTCCCTGGAGTTCTGATATTGTTTTCTAGGATGTAGTCGGAACAATGGGTCTTTTGAAGATAGCAAAGCTGGAAAACCATGGCATGAATAGCAGCTCCCTGACCAACTGACTTCACTCTTGTTGCTCATCTGAGATATTTTAAGATTTTAATCATCCAACTAATTACTACTTTCAGTTCGCTATTCTTTCCCCTTCTTCACGCTCACTGCAACCTTCTCAGGTGTACATCTCATGGCATCAGATACTTTGATTTACCTGCTCATTGACTGCACTAGACCTAGTTACCTAAATAACAGCTATATGGCAAGCTTATTCATTGTAAATCTTTTATTATTTACAAATGGCCTAGTAAAACCAAATTGCAGTGGGATGTCAAGTTCAGCTTTCGCTAGGGTTTTGGTTTACAAAACACATAATACTGAAAATTCTGGATGAATACAGCCAGAAATTTGGCTAAGAAGAAAGCATGTAAATTATTTTGCATATATCCCAATTGGCAGGAGATTGTGTAATTGTGGGGGTGGGGGGGGCAGGAAATCTAAAGTTAGGTAAAAGATATCTAACATAAAAAGTGTAACAGAATATGTTGGGAGTGGTACTAATGCATAGAGGTTTTAAAAAGTATATGTAATATTGTATTACATTATATCTATAAATTTTTAAATCCTTACCCAAGGATATGTTTTTATAGATTTTGTGTGTGTGTGTGTGGGGGGGGGGGGGAGATATCGAGAGATCCATGTGAGAGAAAAAACATTGATTGGCTGCCTCCCATAAAAGCCCCAAAGGGAATCAGACTGCAACCCAGGTATGGGTCCCAACTGGGAATTGAACCTGCAACTTTTTTGGTGTACGAGACAACACTCCAAATCAGCCACCTGGCCAGGTCTGAAGATGTTCATTTCTAATAGGCTTCAGGTGATGCTGATAGTGTTTGTCTGGAGACCATAATTTGAAGATCACTATTTCCCTCTGTGGAGGTACCAAATTACAAACCTGGCACAAAATCTCATGGCTAACAACTAGAAGAGGTGATTCTAACATGGCCACGTGTGCTGCAAAGCTTAAAGTCAATCAAAGAATTTTATATTTATCTACAATGCAGGTGCCATATAGTTCACCATAATGCAGAATACTAACTGGTTAGATGAGGTTAACCAAGGGCTCCTTGATAAATTATTTGAGAAACAAACTTTTATTTAATATACTTCCAGGGGAGAAAAAAAATAGTTTTTTAAAATCCCAGATCTAAGAAACGAAGGGACAAAGTTGAGTGACAATGTTAGAAACCTCTGTGCCTGGAGGCAGAATGGGGGCCTGTTACCTCATAAAAGTCCCTTTCAGGGAAAACTTGTGTATTTCCCAAGCTAACATGTCAGGCAATAAATCATTGTGTAAGGAGGTTTGTGCTGCCTAGAGACACTCTAAGATACCAGATTAATCAAAATTTAATGTTGTCCTTCAGCTATCTTGAGGTTTTGTTTTACTTTGTAGTTGACTAGATCTTGGGTTCACATAGAAAACTCTAGTGATTTACAAATACCTCTTACTAGGAAGAGATAAGCCAAAAAGTATCTGCCTAGCAAAGCCAAAATAATATTTTTGCAGGACACAAATCTGCCAGTTCAAGGTACTTTCCACTCTATGAGTGTGTCAGGACAAACACAGAAAGTGATCACAAAAATGGAAATCGACATGCTTGGATGGAGGGAGAAAGGTGTTGTTTTTCCAGTTGCTCCCTCTCAGCAG
>NW_006292604.1:3422812-3423607 GCF_000327345.1 Myotis davidii | reverse complement strand
AGATCCAATGTTACTTGAGTGCCTTATAGTACCCAGTTCACAGGGCTGTGGACGTATATATTTCCATAGCAAGTTGTGAGGTGGTGGTTGTTATTTCTTTTCAACAGATAGGAAACTGAGGCTGCCTGATATCACCTAAGTAGCGGTACAGGAGTTATTTAATACCAAATTGATGTGACTATAAATCCCATGCTCCTGCCTTTATAACTAGAGGCCCAATGCACAAAATTCATATAAGGGGCTCAGCCCAGCTTTATCCAGAAGGTTGTCTGGAAGGTCTTCTGGAAGGTTGTTTGGCTGTTCAGCATAATTAGAATATTATGCTTTTATTATTATAGACTAATTCGTGCATGGGTGGGGTCCGGCTGGCCTGCCCTGATGGGGGCCGATCAGGGGCAGGGGCAGCCAGGGGGAGGGGCTGTGGGCGGTTGGCCAGTGGCCCTACCCCTGATCGGGGTGGGTGTGGCCAATTGGGGGCGGGATGGCTGGGGGGAGGGGCCACGTATGACTGGGGGGGTGCTGGTCAGGGTTTGGATCGGGCCAGTTGGCCACTGCAGTGCGCATTATAGCAACCTGTCTCTCCAGTCATTCCGTTGTTTGTTCGCTGGGCTTTTATATATATTGATGGCCAGGATCTATCAGGAATTCTACGCATTTCCCCTCAAGAAGCAGGGTTGAAACGTGCAAGAAGTGGACAGTTTAAGAGCAACTACAGCAACTCACCCTGCTGTATCTTTTCACTTGGAGGCTTCTCTTGCCCTACCTTCATGTTCTGGTCTGCACAACCCCGAATTC
>NW_006292604.1:3401999-3422741 GCF_000327345.1 Myotis davidii | reverse complement strand
GACTCTTTATCCACTTCTCTGACTTCTTCACTAACTTCTCTGGCCTTTGCCTTTGCAAAAATATAATAAAATATTTTGGTTTAAATGTCACCAAAGTGAAGTGCAAAGTATAAATAGTTTAAATAGGAATTTTAAAAATAAATGTGAGAAACTTCCAGAGAGTTAAAAAACAAAAACCTGAACCTCAAAGTACAAAGCTTGCTCAGCAAAACTTTGAAACTAGGGGATATTGGACAGAAAAAGGAGAGTGAAGAGATGGAACAGGGAGGAGATGGGAAAGTTAAAGTATCCTGTGTGGAGTTAATAGTTTTATTCTTTTTATGTAATACTCGTGGCCCAGTGATTAAATTCATGCACGTTGAAAAGAAATTAATTAGAAGAAATATTTTAATATCACTATTCGCCCTTTCTCTATAATAGAAGTGTCAACCAAATTCATGGTCAACAATGACAGATGGAAACACACATGTGTGATTGGTATCAGTGAGAGCTTTATGTGTATGAACCTTGGTTTATTATAACCCTCTCCGTACATAGGGAGAAACCTGACTAACACAGGATGTCTCTGAGAATCTCTAGGAGGCCCAGAGAATCAGGTTTAGGGGACACACAGTCTGACTCCAATATTACACCACTGGGGTCCTTCAGCAAAAACCCTGCTCACTCTGCCAAGGGGCAGGAGCACCCAAGTCTGAACCAGAAATCTTCCACTTACACTGTTGGAAGTGCTGTCATGACTCAGCATTGAAATTGTTGCTAAAACTCTCAATTCCTCTTTGTGGGCAGTTTGCTAAGCCCCTACCACAACCACTTCCCCTATCAGGCTCCCATACTATCCAGCTATGAGGCACACCAAATGTACCCTGGACCAGGTACCAAACAGCTAGGGACAGCTTCTATGCTCAGAGACTGTTGATTATTCAAATGAGCCAATCCTTAGGAAGCCCAGGAATCCTAGATTTCCTCCCCTGTTTGCTATGTAAAAGCCCACTCCTAAGGTTCCAGCTTGCTGTCACCTGTCCCCAAGTACAACCCCATGTGCGATCCTGCTTGGTAGCCTTCTCAAATGATATACAATAATTTCATCTAGATTCAAATCTTAAATGAAAATAAAGTAATAAACTGGACCCAAACGGGGAACGGGAAGAAGATTTTACTGTCAAATCAACTCTGAATATCTGATTAATATCTAAGAATGAACATTATATTTATCTAATTGAGTCTGCAATTAAAGTGACCTTAATTTTCATCCAGGGGCAAGGAAAGATTAAATACCCTAAATAATTGATAAAGAAGACTGAGAAACAAGAGACAAGAGAACAAAAAACAAAGTTTGTTCAACTATGTCATTTATCATGTTTGTTCAGTATGCTGGTTTTATCTGAATAAGACATTAGAAGAAGTTGTAGAACAATAACATGAACAATTTATCAATGTAATAAGCAGAGCATGGTTTAATTAAATAAAAATAAATATACAAAAACATTCCACATTTGCATGTGTGCTTGCAAATAAGAAGCAAGTTATGGAAAAAGATTATTAGCATTGATTTGGTTTATTTGGGGAATAAAGGGAGGATTTTTGTCTTGCCTTTATAAACCTCTATGTTATATAATTATTTTACTTGTCATAATAAGCTCATATTATTTTAATATAAAGTACAGAAAAGAAAACATCTAGATTTTATGTAATGTCCAAGCAGCCTACCTATTGGTCAAGGCATCACCTTTGTCACAGAGGTGAGAGAGCTTCAGCAATGTGACATCTCCTAAGAACCCACAAACCACCCAACAAAGAAAAGTATTGGCAAATTGTGGGTCTGTCACAACTGTGATGAAATTGTGCCTGAATGCAAATTACTGCCACAGGTAAGTTTGTATTCTCCCACCCTGCCTCTTGCAGCCACAAGCAGCAGCTGATTAGTGGGGGGAAGCTGCCTGCAATCTCTTGCTTATCACAGTGTCCCTCTTGAGGTGAGTCCACGCTGGGAAAGGAGAAAAGATTTAAACTAAGTGAGAATTTGGATTTCTGGTGCACTCTCCCTTTCAACAAATATTTATTGAGTGAATGCCTACAATGTGCCCCCACTGTTTTTGGTTCAAGGACTCAATCAGTAAACACCATCCACACATGTGAGGCGGGGGAGGGTAGGAAGAGTCACTGAACTCCAGGAATTTACCAGTGAAGATTGAAAATAAAATCAGTAAATTATTTATGAAATGGCTGGGGAGAAAGTGAGCTTTGAAATTTTAAATAAGATGGTCAACGAAGATAGCATTTGAGCAAAAACTTGATGGATGTAATAATTAACCTGACAGGACTTTCTAGTACCTAAAAAAACAGAGATTTTATCTGAATGATTGGGAACACTGTGGAATTTACATGAATTTTAATCCAGGGGTAAGAAAGACATTCCATAGAGTGAATTTAGTAGGGACTGGCAAGAAAAAAATAAAGTCAGTACAAACTGACTCACTTTAAATAAAGTGATTAGATAGCCCCGCCAGTGAGGTTTAGCAGTTGAAGGTCAACCTATGAACCAGGAGGTCACAGTTCAATTCCTGGTCAGGGCACATGTCCAGGTTGTGTGCAGGAGGCAGCCTATTTATTGATGATTCTCTGCCATCATTGATGTTTCTACCTCTCCCTCTCCCTTCCTCTCTTTGAAATCAAGAAAAACATATGTTAAAAAAAATAGATTACATATAATTTAAGGACGAGAACATCCAGAACCAGATTCTGCAACTGCCAATATTCTATGTACTTAAAATGTGCTTGTTTGATGTTCCATTTGTACTCAGGGAAAAAAAATATCTCCACTTGCAGGATCCAAATGTCTGTGTAGCTTCATTCATAGCTCTTTGCACAGTTGGACTCGTTTATAGTCCAAGCAGAGTTCCACAATTTTCAGGAGGGAGACCTGGCTATTATTTGAGTTAAGAGGGTCCCTCATCTGTGTGGTTTGTAGATAAGAGTGCAGCCGAAACCGGTTTGGCTCAGTGGATAGAGCGTCGGCCTGTGGACTGAAGGGTCCCGGGTTCGATTCCGGTCAGGGGCATGTACCTGGGTAGCGAGCACATCCCCAGTGGGAGATGTCCAGGGGGCAGCTGATTGATGTTTCTCTCTCATCGATGTTTCTAACTCTCTCTGTCTTTCTCCCTTCCTCTCTGTAAAAAATCAATAAAATATTTTTTAAAAAATAGATAAGAGTGCACTTTTCAGGGTGGATGCCTGGAGGACTGGTTTTCTATGAATTCATTGTGCTCCTAAAGGTCAGAGCTTTTCCTCTTGCTTCTTTGAGATATAACATTAATATCCTAAGACAGGCTTCTCACTTCATATTCATAATTCATCAGCTCAGAGAAATGAATTGAAAAGAGAACTGCTCTGTTTCACTTGGCGTGTTGTCAGTACAAAATCTTAACATGCTCACAATTATAAATAGAGGTTATGATGTTACTTTTCCCAGCCATGTCATCAAATTCATGTTTTAGATAAATGACAAGGCTATTTCTGAAGCTTATACATTTGTAGAGAGACCCCTAAGCACAATTTTATTTTTTGTTCTATACTTTTATAAATATACTAGAGACCCAATGCACGAAAATTCGTGCAAGAGTAGGCCTTCCTTCCCCCGGCTGCTGGCACCGGCTTCCCTCTGGAACCCAGGACCCAGGTTTCCCTTCTCAGGCCACCGGCAGGCACCTGGGACTGGTGTGCTTCCTTCCAGCTGCCCCCAGGCACCCAGGACCCAGGCTGGCTTCCCTCAGGCCCAGGCTTCATCAGGAAGGACATCCGGAATGACATCCGGAAGATGTCCAGTCTAATTAGCATATTATCCTTTTATTATTATAGATATATTGTCTGTCTTCACAAGAATGTAAACTCTAGCCCTAACGGGTTTGGCTCAGTGGATAGAGCGTTGGCCTGTGGACTGAAGGGTCCCAGGTTCAATTCCAGTCAAGGGCATGTACCTTGGTTGCAGGCACATCCCCAGTGGGGGGTGTGCAGGAGGCAGCTGATCGATGTTTCTCTCTCATCGGTTTCTAGCTCTCTATCCCTCTCCCTTCCTCTCTGTAAAAAATCAATAAAAAAAAGAATGTAAACTCTATGAGGTCTATCACTTTGTCTTATTTACTGTTGTTTTTAAAAAGAAACTAATATTTAATGTATCTTAGAATTTTATTATAAACTATATAATTAAATGTATTCATATATCCCATAGATAAAACGTGTCTTTTGTGACATAACTGCATTAATTCTGGTCACACACTTAGCCTTATAAAGGAAAAAGATACTTTTCAGAACTAGAATCAGACAAACATGAAATGACAGGGCATGGACAGTAGGTAAAGAAATAATTGTTTATCATTATTCTTTCTAGTTGTTTCATTTGTATTATTTTACTTACATTTCAAAAATATTTTATATACAATACACAGATAAGGAAACTGAGGCTGAAATGCTTCAGTAACTGGCCCAAACTCATACAGTCAATAAATAGTAGAGTAGATATTCAAACCCAGTTCTGTGTGACTCCAAACACCCACTTTATTGAAACTGCTGGGTTTCACAGAAGTCTGAATTATTTTCATAAGAAGAGGCCATATTCACTCTAACCTAGAGCTTTTCTTATTAAGCTGTTTCAAACGCCAAGGCTTTTTAAAGCATGCTGGGAAAATCAGAGCCCTAAAATTCCACTTTCTATGACTTGTTCTGAGAGGTACCTAGTCTCCCATTTTTTAGGATAGTGTAGCAATAAATGATTCAAATGAAAAGAAGATGATTAAGAGACCATATTGAGATACAGCTTTAATTCAAAAGAAATGGCTGAGGTCAGTGTAGTAATATGGAAGTGATTTCCTTCCTTATGTTTGCAAAAGTAGCTTGCCCTGCATTCTTCATCAAATTGAAGTAGGGCCTGTTCTATAAATCTGATGGTCCTGCTATAAATACCAGTTGGAATCCTAGCAAGAATCCAGGCAAAAACAAATGAAGTATTTAAAAGATTGGAAGTTTTAAATGGCCAAAGATCTGAGTAGATATTCCTCCAAAAAAGATAGACAAATTGTTCCGAAGTACATTAAAAGATGCTCAACATCATTATCCATCACCAAAATGCAATTCAAATCCTCAATAAGATATTACTTCACATACATTAAGGTGACTATAATAAAAAGGAACAGATAAGTGTAGGCAAGTATATGGAAAATGGGAACCCTTGTATATTTCTGGTGGGAAGATAAAATGGTATAGTCATTTTAGAAAACTATCTGGCAGTTCCACAAAAGGTTAAACATAGAGTAGTCATATACCCCAACAATTAAAATCCTGGATATGCACTCTGAGTAATAAGTACCAGTATATAGGTCTATGTAAATACTTGTACATACATATTTGCAGCAATATTATTTATAATAGCCAAAAATAGAGGGGAACAACCCAAAAATCCATGAACTGATAAATGGATAAATAAAATGTGGTATATCTTAAATAAAATATTATTTGGAAATTGTTAAAACAACAAAAGAGACAGATAAATGCTACAACATGAATGAAACTTGAAAGCATTATGTTAAGTGATAGAAGCTGGTCACAAAAGACCACATATTATATGATTTCATTTATAGAAAATGTCCACATTAAGTATATCCACACAGATAGAAAATAGATGAGTGGTTGCTTGGGCCTGGGCAAGTGGAGGAAATGAGATGATTATTAAATGGTACAAGGTTTTTGGGGGATGGTGATGAAAATATTCTAAAATTGATTGTGGTAATGGTTGCACTAGTCTGTGAAAACATTACAAATTATTGAATTATATAATTAAAATGAGTGAATTATATGGTATCTAAATAATATTTTAACAAGTCAGTTATTCCTTTACATAGAAAAGGGAGACAGAGATTAAAGTAGACCATTATTTCCAAAGGTGGGGGCAGAGTTAAGGAACCTCAGAGGGAATGATTGAGCATACCGTATGATTGAGCATATAGAGGCTGGCAACATGGGGGAAAGACAGCACTGTTAGAAATGGAGAGAACTGTAGTTTTTTTATTGAATTCATTGGGGGTAACATTGGTTAATAAAATTATGTAGGTTTCAGATGTACAATTCTATAATACAATATACTGAGAACTGTAGCTTTGATATAGCTGTGGGGAGGACTGCAGATTTTTTTTCTCCAAGCATCAAATATTGCTCTTACATTTAGAAAAGTTATTAATACAAAAAGACAAGGCCAAATGATACCTCAGAATATTAGACCCTATCATTACTGTATATAAGGATTTGTTTTCCTAATTAATTAGGAAAAACATTAATTATCATTGTCTGAAAAATGACCCAGTCACTATCATTGAGATATAAAATTTAATAAACTTGTTCCAAACATTACCTTTATAAGGCTGAAATCATAGAATCTCAGAATTGGAAGACACTTTAAAGTTCCCTAATTCGGTGTTTGAGTGTTTGCATTGAATGGTTTAAGTGATTCTGTCAGCTTATGCAGAGCTGACACAAAGAAAAGTGACAACTGGAAAAGGATGTCACACTAATAGCTCATCTTTGGAAAACAGCTATCATGCCCTGGATAAAAGATGTCCTTTTAGAACTCTGTCCCTGTCTGAAAGAAGAGAGAGAAAATGCAAGCAAAAATTCCCATCACCTCATATTACTGTTGGAAAAATACTTTTGTCCCTTGATACATTAACCCAACCTGAAGCTATTTCTATTGTACATGTTTTTCTTTTTTCTCTTAGATATAACAGGTCCCAAAGCAACATCAGAAAAAAAACAGGGTAGTGACTGCACAGAGGGACATGGGCGATCACAACTTGACCCCATTTTTGCTCAGGCCTCAGCTTACATACACAACCCTTGGCTGTGAAAAATGCCCAATAGAAGCCTGAGAGGTTAGGAAAACCATCTCTCACTTTAGAAGACACCAGGGAAGGTTGCACATGTCATAATCACATGTTCAAGTTTGCGTTTTATAACCTATTTGATGGCAATGATGATAATGAATTGTCTCTGCCCAACAACATTCTAAGTACGCTCCTGTATTAGCTCATTAGCCCTCCCAACACTCACATGCTATTTTTGAAGGTCTTCTTTGGTCTTTAAAATCTTTTTTTATCCTCAACATCCATCCTCCTTTTTCCATGGACTAAATCCTATTTCCCATCCCCTCACCTTCATCCCCAGATTGATGAGAATTTCTGTTTCTTTGAACCCCCTATAAAAATAGTTATAGCTCTACCGTTATCATTTTCCTTCTTGCTTTTGTTATACATTTCACTGTTATCATTCTCTTCTCAGCCACTATTTGCACGCTCTTAAGAGCAGAAATAGGGTAACAGTCATTTTTATATCGCGTTAAGTTCTTAGTGTACTTTCTGATACTTAAGTTATTTAATATAGGTGTATTTGAATTGAATAAATATACATTTAATCTCCCTTTTCTAGTTAAGTTATAGATAATGTATATTTGGAGTGGTAAACTAAGAAATAGATTGGCTGTAAACATAAAATATTTGTTCAAGTTTTACTTTACAAAACCAGAGTTTGACAGCTTTATTATTAAAGAGCTAAATAATTGATCATGAGGACTATCGAATAAGAACAGGTGATGATGACTGGATATCAAAACCTCCATAGTCTCAGCAGCTAGCAAATCCATATGTTTGGTTATGCCCAATGGTAGGCCTTAATACCATAACTTCAAAGTTGATAATTACATATAATGAGACTGCTGAAAGTTTGTTGTTTGCTTCAAGGCTAACACCGCCAGCTCTGATTCATTAAGAAGCATTTTCTCTTGGGTGTTTCATAGTGAAAAAGTGTCTTGGTGCCAATAAACTTCTTGTGTGATTGATGCTGGAATGCAGAGCTCTGATGGCCGTAGGACCCACGATTGCCAAGCCCATTCTTTAACATTGTGGAATATCACTGGTGCTAAAATGTAGGTTCAGAGTCAAAAAATAGGTGAAAGGGGTAAAGAGTAAGGTAAAATTCTGGGAGCTAATTATGGTCTTGAGGAAAGCAAATTGTTTCCTAACCTCTTGCCAAACCTCCTTAGTGTATGTGTCTACCTGGTTTTTGAACTTTTCAACTGAAATGTCTGAGAACTATCTTCGTTTTCAAAAAGTGTTTGCTATTAGAAAAAATGTGAGTGCCAGGATTTGGGTTTTAGTTTATTTTCTGTTTGTTTGTTTTTTGTCTGTGTGTACATTCATGGTGTTACTCAGCCCCTTGGGTTATAGTTTCTCTGTAAACACTTTAGTAAGCAAAATTTTATGTATTTTTTTTAATTTTTTTGAACCTTTTTGTAAATAGTCATCTTTAAACACTGGCCTGAGAGGAGCAACTTTTGTTCCCATATAGCTCAGGTAAACCTAGGTAAGAAAAATACTCTTTTCTACAATTTTATTAAAGTTATGAGATCTTTTTTATTCCTTATTTCATTTCTTGATTTTTTTCTCTTTCTTATTGTGTTTATTCATGCAAATGGCCATGTATTTAAAATATATTTTTGTGTCAGGAACATACAAAGATAAATTAAATTCTTAGCCCATAAAAAGATAACAATGTACAGGTGAACAGAGCCACAGGCACCAATTCAAGAGTGTGTTATGGGTACTCTGATCTAAGTAATTATTAGTACAGCCAGTACAGTGGAGATCCAAAGGAATAACTTGTGGGAAGCTGCCTATTGCCTTCACTAGCAGAGAGGTGTGGACAAGGAACCCGGAAGGCTGGTGATCCTTGAAGCCCTGGCAAAGGTCAGAGGTGTGCACCCACTGTTAGTCCAGACAATGGTAGCTGAAGCAACTTCCCCATTATTATGTAAATCCTTGCTGATGGGCTAGTCTGCCTGTTACTGGAAATTGCCTGCCTAAGGGCCATGAATGTATCCCAAACCCATAAAAGGTTGGCGAGGCCTGAGCACCAGTGGAAGTCCTTCCCCTTGAGTTGGACTTGCCTTCCTGGTCCCCCAATATTTCCAAATTCTTATTTCTTGTCTTGTCTCTTTCATTTGCGTGCAGACCTCTTCCAAATCCTGAACCCTGAACCACGCGGGACATGGAGGGAAACACTCAACAATAACTTATCAGCCGAAACCGGTTTCGCTCAGTGCATGGAGCGTCAGCCTGCGGATTGAAAGGTCCCGGGCTCAATTCCGGTCAAGGGCATGTGCCTGGAATCAATAAAATACATTTTTTAAAAAAACAAAAAAACAATAACTGATCAGTTTTATTTGGATTGCTTTCTGAAAGTCTTCATAGAGAGAGAGTGATGCGTGAGTTGAGTCTTCAATGCTGAACACGTTTGGTAAGTAGTCCAATAGGTAAAAGCAGCACCATGATCAATAGCTTGGCAATGCCAACATGTATATCAAGGACACCACATACCATTTGGTATGGGAGGGGTGCAGGAGGCCTGTGACAGGCAGTAGTAGGTCTAGATTACACAGTGTCTGATGCACTTCTTGGCATCACTTCCAAAAGCAAATTCGCCTTTTCTTTTTGGTTGCAGGCCCCCCACAGCCTTTTTCTTTCATAGTCCCATGTTAGTGCTATGAATTTTTTTCTCTGACTTTCCATTAACTCTCCATCTTGCCCACAACTTTTCTCCTTCACTTCTTAACCCTTACTTGAGGTTTAATTCCATTATCTAAGGCTTGCCTTATTTTGTAAATTTCTATCTCTGTTGCGGTCCAGCCCCAGCAGGTCCAGGGGTTCCCAAAGGTGTGGACAGAGCTGGCAAAGAAGGAATGATACGGAGGCAGCGTTCAGTTGACCATCATGGTTGGGTTCGCCTGACTTCAGGGAAAAATTCCTACCTGGGGAAACAACCTTTCTCCGAGAGGTGACCTTGGTTAAAACACATAGCGCCAAGAAGGGGAGCAAACATATTAAGAACAGTATGCCATATACGCCAGGTCCCTTGAAACGTATGCTGTGCAGATGTTTCTTCCCTGCAGCGACTGTGTCAAGCAGCAAGGATGGACCGGCTTCCGGCATATCTACAAACATTTTTATATTACATGAAGTTTCAGAAGAAATTTTTAAATCCATGTTCTGGACTACATTGTTCTGGACCAAGCAGTCATTAGCATTGTCAATGTTAGTTAGAGACAAGGAAAAGAACAAGCATCAGTGTCTATCATCATCATCGCCAATAAAAATGAAATGAAGTTCACCTATTTATCTGTTACTACATTCCCAGGAAGTGACTGGATGGGTTTTCACCAAATTTGGCCTGACTTAAAATATGGAATATAAGGTGTTAAGATATCTCTCAGGAGTGGGAAGAATCATGAAGAAGTAGGCTTTCCTCTTCTCATTGAAACAAGGTTTAATGGAGGTCCATGTGATTATGAATCAGGAGAAACATATCATGGTGTTAAAATATGGAGAGAAGCGGGCTTCAAATCATAAATCAAAAGAGCAAATGCTTTGAAATCCAAACTGATTTTTCAATCAAACCACTTCTTACATGGGAAACCCTAACTAATTGTTCTGAAGTGAATTGTGTAGAAATGTATTTTATTTATTTGTGCTGCCTTTACCATCTGTCTGTCAAAGGTAAGGGTTCTCCCAAACAAGGTGATAAGCCAGGATTTCTACCATTTATTGAATGCCTACCCCAATATTCCTCGCACAGTCTATAGGTCTTGTACTTATATGCTGGTCTTTCATCTGGTGATTACTATAGTCCTTCACATTCAGCGGTGTTATTCACATTTTATAGATGATAAAAGCAAGATTTGAAAAATTAATAATGTGACCTAAGTCTTATCCAGTAGTTAGTAAGCAGATTTGACATCTGGCTTCAAATCCCAAGCTTAAAATAATCTAGATGGAGTTCTGTTTAGAGGAAGGCTGAAGCATATTATTGTTTCTATTAGGTAGGAAGAATTCATTTTGACTCTGGAAGTCAGTTTTGTGGAAGCAAGACTTTGAATCTGGCACTAAGAGTTAACAAAATGCTCTAAGTTTGCATTTATACACACAAGAGTGTCTGCCTCCAAAAAGTCCATTGAAATTCAGTACAAGATGCTCAGAAGTGGAGAAGAGCTGGGTAGTGGCTAAGGAGAAGTCTCATTTTCCCACTTTTGCCGTTCACTTGCTATGTAACCAGCTTCTTCTAATAGTCTCTCACCCAGCCTATCAAACTTAAATTTTATCAAAACTTTAAGTAATATCCGTGGCCATCTGAAGAATTTCTGAAGGATTTTGACATAACCTAATGTAACATTTAATACAACCACCTAAAGCAATAGATTTTTATATCAGACAACACAAAAAAATATCCTGGGAGTGTTATAGCTTCTGGTGTCTAATATGTTGTCTCAGATATCATATTTTTATTTCTATTTCTCAGAAAATTCAACTCAAATTTCTCCGGGGACACTAGTTCAATCAAAAACCCTAGAATTTTTAAGCCAGCATTCTCGAAACAAGTGGTGTTACTGAGGAAATAACCTTTTACATGATAACTTCTTTACTAGTAAAAATAAAAGCTGCCCCAATATTCAATTCAAATAGAGTACACTACACTGTTATGAAAATAATGAATTTAAATGTAGAATCAACAATTAATGCCTTATTTCCAAGATTATAGCTTGTATAATCATACTGCTATTTGAGTTCTTCTAGAGGTTCTCTAAAGTGATGGAAAATAATAAAAAGATGCATCATAAGGCTTTAATTTTAAAAGTCTAGATGAAAAATGGAGCATGCATTCTCCTTGTTATATCTTCTGTGTCGATGGGTCCACAAGACCAGCCCCGGTTTGATGATTGGTGAGGACTTACAAGACCCAGCAGGTAATTGTACTCAGGGCTGTCACCTATTGCAGTGAAAGATTAGGACTTACAAGACCCAGCAGGTAATTGTACTCATGGCTGTCACCAAAGCAAAGTCACTAAAGGTGAGGTCTGTAGGGCACCCAGACACAAGGTTCCAAGAGTCCTTTCCCAGCAGGTCCACATAGGATGCACTAAATTCCTTTAGCAATACACATTAATTTACTGGTATTGTCTACCAGTGAAGCTCATTAGACTCGGTACCCAAGGCTTTTCTTGAGGTCTTGCCACACTGCACCCTCTGACTAGTACATGACAAAATTCCAGACACCCAGAAGGAAAACAGGTGTTCAACATAAATAACATTTATGAGTTATTAATGAGGCACAATGAGTCAGTTTTATCAGTTCTCGGAATGGTGGGAACCCTCCCGAAATCCAAGGTCCCAGACGTCAGCCAAGGGCCAACCTTGCAAGCAGGTTTAACTTGCTATCTGAAGGGTAGCAGGCTCAGACCTGCTACGTTAGCTCTGCGCACCTTGCTAGCTTGCAAATAACACCACTTCCAGCCCCTGTGCCTGACACTAGCGCAAACAGAACCTAGACAGAAAAATTGAAATTTCTCGGGAAAGAGAGGAAAAGAGACAAAGCAAAGTAACACCTGGAGGCGATGATTACTGAGCTATTTTCCCAAGGCCATTGAGTCTATAGCAGTGGTTCGCAACCTTGGCTGCACATTAGAATCACCTGGGAATCTTTTTAAAATCCTGATTTCTGGGCCTCATCCTCCAGAAATTCTGTTTCTTTGTTATGGGTGGGGCCACAACATTAGTAACAAAGAAACAGAATTTCCGGAGGATGAGGCCCAGAAATCAGGATTTTAAAAAGATTCCCAGGTGATTCTAATGTGCAGCCAAGGTTGAGACCCACTGGTCTAGACCTACACCTAAAGACGAGACCTGAAAAGTGAGGGGTACTGAACTTTCTCAAGCACATTTGCCCACAAAAATAATAATTAATTATAAAAGATTCCGATCACATTGCTAATGTTATTTGGCATGAAATTACTTCTGCTCATAGTGATGCAAAGGATAGCCATTTTTTCAGTTCGGGGAAATCCCAGGCACCGCTTGGTTCCCTGCCTGGCTTCACTGTTCCCCAGCAGCTCTAGCTCCACCATCAGCAAGGGTAAATTCCAATTGGTCAACCTCAGGGATAATGGGGGCTAATTTACTTCTTCATGACGATGTGATAATGCTCCTTCTGGGGGATAGGAAATGGAAATCAGCTCCCTCATGAAATACTGACAGGGAGGAAACCATGAAACCGGAAAATAAGTTTGGCTCTTGAAGGCTAAATTTTGCTTTTCCTCTAAAAATCCCTAAAAATGTATTTGCAAGAGGCTTGGATTAGGAGTCAGCAGGTGGAGGAAAAGGTAAAGCAAAAAAGAATGCCTGCAATTACCTCTGTGACAGTTCGCCATTTCCCCTGGGGGCCAGTGCTTAAGAAGAACAAAATGGATAACAATTTGCTAATTGTTCCAAACTATTGCAGACAGGTCTGATTTTATGATAAGGAACACAATTAAATTCTCTGAAATACCCTCTCCAACACAAGAATTTCTCCCTGGGGGGCAAAGAAGCCAGGAGAAAGGATTTAAGTAGGAGTTTCTGCAATTGTTCTGATAATCTCCATTCTTAAGGGAAATCCCAGGCACCGCTTGGTTCCCTGCCTGGCTTCACTGTTCCCCAGCAGCTCTAGCTCCACCATCAGCAAGGGTAAATTCCAATTGGTCAACCTCAGGGATAATGGGGGCTAATTTACTTCTTCATGACGATGTGATAATGCTCCTTCTGGGGGATAGGAAATGGAAATCAGCTCCCTCATGAAATACTGACAGGGAGGAAACCATGAAACCGGAAAATAAGTTTGGCTCTTGAAGGCTAAATTTTGCTTTTCCTCTAAAAATCCCTAAAAATGTATTTGCAAGAGGCTTGGATTAGGAGTCAGCAGGTGCGTACGGACCGGACATTCCTCTCAGGTTTGGTTCTTTCGGACTGCGCATCCCGCCTTCAGCTGTTGTAGCTCATCCCTTTCACTGCCGAGTAACCTCCCTTTCACTGCCGAGTAACCCCCCTTTTACTCTAGGTTGCATTGATCAGTAGTAAAGAACCATTTCTGATTTTATGATAAGGAACACAATTAAATTCTCTGAAATACCCTCTCCAACACAAGAATTTCTCCCTGGGGGGCAAAGAAGCCAGGAGAAAGGATTTAAGTAGGAGTTTCCGCAATTGTTCTGATAATCTCCATTCCTACATATAGGCTTTGAAAAAGCAGAAGATAATTGGGGAAGGGGGACTTTATTCTGGTTTGTTTTTGTTTTCCTTTTTATTGACTTAATTGGGGTGACACTAGTTAACAATCTTATACTAGTTCCAGTTATACAATTCTATAATACATTATCTGAATATTGTATTGTGTGTTCACCACACCAAGTCAAGTCTCTGTCCATCACCTTTAAACATGCCTCTGTAGATACTTTATAAATACTTCAGACTTGCAGTGGTTCTCAACCTTCCTAATGCCGCGACCCTTTGATACATTTCCTCATGTTGTGGTTACCCCCAACCATAAAATTATTTTTGTTGCTACTTCATAACTGTAATTTCGCTGTTATGAATCGCAATGTAAAAATCTGATATGCAGGATGTGTTTTCATTGTTCGTGACCCACAGGTTGAGACTTTAACCTTGCTGTTTTAAATAAGGTTCTGATTTATAGTCAAAGTCTCTTGCTTTCTTTGTCTCTTGTCTCCAACAATAAAAGAAGAAACACAACATTTTACATAGCTCTCCCACAATGTCAAATTTTCGCATGTTCATGTATTCATCCAAATTCTAAAATGTGAAAGGAGAACTTGTCCATTAAAAATGTGAGAAAAACTTAATGCTTACGTTATTTTGTGATGGAATTCCTGCAGAGGATCATTATCCATGTGGCTAATCATGTGAGTGCAATTTCCCTTCAGAGCCTGACACTACTGTCGGTGGTATCCCTTAGACTTACTCCCATGCTCTTGACAACGTCCTTCCTTCAAAAGAAATATTTCATTTCTGGCTATTGCACTAGACACCCTTCATGTGTGAAATTCTTCCACTGAAAGCTTTGAGAAAAATATTCATCTGGCTTAAATTTTACAAAGACATACTAAAACAGTGTTTTCCACTTGATTAAAGATTTGTATTTATTCTTTTTGTGACGATCCCTGTAAATGTTAGAAGTAAAGCCTGAAGTGAGGAGGAAGATGGCTTCACATCACCTCGGATTAATCTGTGGTGTTGGAACATGTGTACACAACTAAGTGACTTAGACAGCCCTTGCCTTGGAAAAGCTAAACAAAGAATATTGAAGAACCAAGAGAGACAGCTGAGGGACAGTACAAATGAAGCAGAATGTACTAAACAAAGAATATTGAAGAACCAAGAGAGACAGTGCAAATGAAGCAGAATGTATAGACTTTGACCAGACGTGACCAAAGCTTGGGTCAAGTCTATAGGTTTCCTGAAAGTACAGCATTCCGATGAACCCTTTCCTAAGCTGAAACCACGTAAAATAAAGAAGCAATGGCCACTAATTTATTTGACAAATTGTTTAGCATTTCAAGACAACCTCCCCCCCAAAATAACCTAACAAATGATACTACATATGTATAATTATGTCTAGTTTTATGTGAAGCATAACACCCTTATGAGTCCTCTTAGGCTTTTCTGATACCCTAGGTCACGTCTTGCTCACAGATGCAAAAACTAAGCCCAGAGACAGCACAGATGCTCACAGACACAGTTCCCAGGCCTGGGGCTTGATGCGGAGATGCTGAGTGTAGCTTCTGGGAAGGAGCTCGGTGGGGCCACTCTTGCTGCTCAGGGTGCTGCTGCCTCTAGAATGCTCCCTGCAAAACAAAGGCTGAGCCCTAATTTTGTTTTTCACCTTTTTCCTGAAAGTGAAAATCATCCTTGGATTTCTTTGGGTTAGCAAAAACAGGTTCTAATGTAGGTCTTTCATAAAAGCGAAGTGGCATAATGCAAACTTTTGAAAACTGGGGGGAACCTACATATTTATTGAAACTAAAACTCCAGGTTCATAATGTTTGTGAGGTACCGGGTATCTAGACATTTGCTTAAAACCTTCTTTTATCTGTCTTGCCTCCTACCAAGGACCTAAAGATTATATTTCATTTCATACTCTGTCCAAACTTAGGCCCAACTCAGAAGTCTCTAATCTACTTTCTTATTCTACATTGGCAGATTATTACATTTTCCTTCTCTTGGAAATTGATGTCAAAAGAACATACTGACAACTTAGGCTAAGTATAAGAAGTGAGGCATTCCTATGCTAGAGAAGGTATTTCAGAGAATTTAATTGTGTTCCTTAATTTAAAATGAAAAATGGTTCTTTACTACTGATCAATGCAACCTAGTGAGAAAATTGTTAGGATTTTTAAATATGTCATTTTTTCTTATGAAAGATCAAGAAGGCAATCCAATAGTAATTCCATCACTTCTTTCCCCAACCCCTGAGCAATTATCCTTTTACTGATGGAGTTTTAGGAATGAATAAGCCAGTTAAGGTCCAGTTTTAACCCTACCCCACCATACAGTATTTCCTCTAGGGGAGGAACCGGGTAAGTGCCAGCCTACTTAAAATAGATAGAAACTGGGGAGAACTAGAGGGAGAGATTGCTGCTAGAATTGAGTATATAATTTGCGGGGCTCAGTGGAAAATGAAAATGCAGAGTCTCTTGCTAAAAATTTAATGCAGTAACAGGAGAGCACTAAGTGAAGTGCGGGGCTCCTCTGGCCATGCATCGGTCCCTGTGTGACCGCACAGACTACAAACCCTCGAGGCTGACTGGGTTCCAGCATCACCTACACATGGTGCCACCAATCTTCCTGACCCAGCTCAGGGCCAGTGATGGGAGCTGGCTCTGCCTGTACAACTTGTTATCCTCTTAGGGTCTCTTTCTCAGCGTCTTCTTGTTATTGGCATTGGGGTCCCCAAGATAGAAATCAAGAGAAACCACCAGAGTAATTTCCAAATGAATTTTATTAAGCTTATGCTGGAGCACAAGGGAGGCAGCACAGGGTAAGGAAAGGTCCTGTTAACGTAAAAACATTCAAACCTGTGAAGAATTTTTGTGAGTTGATTTGAGCCAAACTGTTGACAACTGCCGGGAAGCAGTATTTCAACGGATCAGGATAATGCTCCAGAGAATGGCGGTTTTTCATCTATTTTCTATGCATTGCAATCAAAGGAGGGGGCGTAGGTGGGTTACATGAAATCCACTGGTGACAGATTAGAGAGGTGGGAGAAAGCAGAGCGGGCAAACTTCTGGGATTGGATAAAGAGTAAAATGATAGACACATAACAGTCAACAATTAACATGATAAAATGAAGGAATTTGTGGCATCTGTCCTGGCGCCCAGGCACATTAGGTTGTGCCCCAAGGGGTCTGGAAAAAGGGAAGCTACAAGTTACCCAGACATTTCAAGGGTATGTTATCATAGATGCAAAAAGACAGAAGTCTCAGTAAAGGGAAAGGCTGACCTTGTCAGGGAAGATATGGGCCTTGGAGGTAGCTACCCACCATAAACTGCTTTTAGTTCAAGTTTAATTTCAGACCATCCTTTGTGGTTACTTTAGATCTTTGAGTTTGTAAGACTGCCCTGCAGGCCTTCCCTGAGCTTGTCAGGTCAGCATGTGGGCCCTTTCGACAATAGTCCTCTGAAGTGACTCTGAATGGTTCTGCTTGGCTGCTTTAATAAACTGGGGACAAGGTGGCTTGTGCAAGGTATGAGAGGAGAGTGGAATTTTTCAGGTCAGGGCGAAGCTACTGCCCCTTTCTGTTGAGTTGCTTAGCACCTATCTTCACCCCTGCACTGTGAGAGTCACCATGGTGGATTGCTTACTACTGCCACTCAGGAAGGTCATATAGTGGTCAAACCTTGGTCAACTGCCCATGTGGAGCAGTGGTTTGAACATTTGCAAGTATAAGGGGCAGTGAGAAGAGCACCAGGTGTTAGACGGGTGGGGTCAGAGTGAACCTGGGTTCAGCAACCTCAGTACTTGAGTTCTGGCTAGGAAAGAATTCAGAGCCAAGACTCAAACTATAAGAGAACTTTTATTTATAAAATCACAGAGAAATGGGCTTAGGAAACAAGTTATAGAGATAAAGGAAGGGCCCTTGGAGCTTAGAAGTGAGGAAGGCAAAGATTACATGCCTGGGGAGATAGGGAGAGGGAAGGGGAAGGGAAAGGCATGGAAATATACTGGGAGAGAGAGCTCCTGGGTCCTCTGTACTGAGGTTTCAGGGTGGAGATTTTAGGGGAGGGCCAGGGGGAAATCTCAACAGAATATTCAGCAGCTTTCCAGGTGTGTCCTTTCAGGGTCTAGGTCTCCACTAATTAGTTGATTAGCTAGTACCAGGGCAGAGGGTCATTATTCAATATAGCTGGTCCAGAGGTTAGCCGTGGCACAGTGTTGCTTATCTGGTGCTGCTGCGTTTCTGGGCCTGAAGCTGAAATACAATCGAGGCCTAAATGTTATCTCTAGGGAGGAAAAGTCAGGGGGCCCAAGCCGCATGACCAGCGATATGCTAAGGGAGGAAAGGTCACCCTGAGGATGAGGTCCCACCCTACAACTGTCTGCTGCTGGGCATCCAGGGCTTTTCACCCTGGTGGCCTTCTGTTCCTGGCTCTGCTCAAGTCTGTCTGACTGCCTACCACACAGGGAGGTAAGTGTTAGAAGGGAGATAAAAATAACTACTGTTACCTTTTTTCTAGGAAGTGGAGGTATGGTTGAATTCTTGCAGTCAGCTTATCTGATGTTCCTTCTGGCCATCTGGCGTTCCTTCGGCCTGTGCCCTAGTCCCTGCGTCTCACTCTAAGGCACCTTCTGCAAGTGCATAAGGATGTAACTTAACCAAACATTTAAGATGTTTGTATGTTTAAATCCCATTTTAAAACAAAATCCAGATCTTTTATTTATTTATTTTTTCCAATTGTGGGAGCCTCTCCAGTTTCTGTGTAATCCATGGACGCAAGTGAATATGAGGGTCACTGGGCTGACCACAGAAGAGGACTTTGAAGACCTAACACAGAATATACTGGAGAGTGAGAGGCACTAATTCTTTTCAATACAATTACCTCCACTAACCCCCCTTGCACTTTCTGAGACATACTCTACAGGAAGCCTTGACACATAGTTGGCATCTATACAGTAAACTTGCATGTGAGACACAGCAATTCATTAAGTTTAGATGCAATGAATCAAGCAAATATTGCATTGATTTTGTTTTTCTCAGTGTCCTCATGTCAAGGAGATGTGCTTCAGCCCGGCCTTTTCACTCCCTCATTTCTCCCTAATTACTTGGTCTGACCTTATTTTGTTAAGATTTAAGCACATAGTCGCATGGAAATTTTAAGTACCGCCAATTGTGGTGACCCGGGGCCCAAATTCACTTTTCAGACAACCCAATTGAGATTGGTGTTCAGCCCACATCCCTGGATCCGCTTGAATCACAGTGTCTAGTTTCAGAATAACCCCACACTGAATCATGAATGAGTAATTCAGCATTTCTAAATCCTTTTCCTTTCAAAAATCCAATCAAATCAGGTCAAATAAATTATGCTTGACACATTGATAAAGATTTGGGGGGAAAATATTGAGAAGGGCAATGGGGCTGTACTCAAGCTAAACCAGCATCACTCTTATAAGAATAGTAGCAATCAAATTTATTCTCACTTTTCTCAAAAACATAATTAAAATGCAGGGAGAAGCACATGAAAAGGGATGGGATTATTTATAAAAGTTTTAGAATAAATCTTTCTGGGTCAGAAGATTTGCCCAGTGGCAAGAATTTAATACATAAGCATAACTCCTTAGAGAGCTCATACTCCAGGGATTTTTTTTCCCCCCAACCAAGGAAACTTGAAGAAATGAAAATTTTCAAAGAGATGTTAGAAGTAGATAGGCAAAACCCAATTTGATCTCCACTGTAATGGTATTATCTCATTTTTACATTAAAGAATAATATCCATAATGTGAAGATTATGCCAAGTGCTCTATAAAAGGACTCAAACCTTGAGGCAATCATCTCTGACTTGCTTCCAGCTGTGCCTGAAATGACACACACACAAAGATATGCCGAGAAGTGCAGTGTCAGCAAAGCCTCTGGGGCTGGCAGCTTGAAGGAGTAGGTAGTGGAGTCCTACCCCAAAAATACAGAAATCAAGTATGCATGTATGAAAAAAACAACTGTTGTTTGGAGGTTGAAGAATTTGCCTACCAAATGGGTATGGGTACATTTAAAGTATGAAATGATTACAAAGTTGGCTTCCTTGATTTAAAAAAAAGTATCTCATATAGATAAATAGAAATATAGATACATACACATATCATACATGTAAATGTATCCACACATATATATACATGTATCTTTAGCATAGTGTCTATATCTTTTGAGACAAGTCGTGTATTGAGACCCTGAAAATGTGTTGAGGTGCAGCAGAGCATCCATTAATGAAAGCCCAGATTTCACTTTTGTACCATCTTACGCTGACCTATTGCTGCTCCTATCCATATAAAAAGTTCAAAGAACTAACCCAGCCATGGGCAAACTATGGCCCGTTTGAAATGAATAAAACTATTGAAAAAAAAAGACTGTACCCTTTTACGTAATGATGTTTACTTTGAATTTATATTAGTTCACACAAACACTCCATCCATGCTTTTGTTCCGGCCCTCCGGTCCAGTTTAAGAACCCATTGTGGCCCTCGAGTCAAAAAGTTTGTCCACCCCTGAATTCTAACCAGAAGTGGCAGTTGGGTTTTATCTCACATGTCAAATCTATAATAGTAGCTTCCTAGAGAG
>NW_006292604.1:3364696-3401902 GCF_000327345.1 Myotis davidii | reverse complement strand
ATTACACTGATTGATTAGTGATGTCTTTCATGGCACACTTTACTCTGAATGTTTCATCTCTGGTCTGGACTTAGCCAAGGTTTTGGAAACAGATGTGTGGTAGGCAGCCAGAGTGTGAGTAGAGCAAGGACGATGGGCCACGTAAGGAAGTTCACCAGGGTGAAAGCCCTGGATGCCTAGCAATAGACAATTATATGGTGGGATCTCGTCCCCAGATGACCTTTCCCCCTCTAGCATACAGCTGTTCATGAGGTTTGGACCCCCTGACCTTTCCTCCCTAGAAATAACACACAGGCTTCAGTTGAATTTCAGCTCCAGGCCCAGAAAAGCAGCACTGTGCCGAGACCGACCTCAGGACTTGCTGAACTGAATAATGACCTCCTGCCCCGGCACCAACCAACCAGTCAGTGGAGACCTAGACCCTGAAAGGATAAACCTGGAGAACTGCTGACTATTCTATTGAGATCTTCCTTTGGGAGGTCCCCTAAAATCTCCACCCTTAAAAGCCTACTACAGCTTGGCCAGTGTGGCTCAGTGGTTGAGCTTCAACTCATGAACCAAGAGGTCATAGGACCAATTCTAGGTCAAGGCACATGCCCAGGTTGTGGGCTAGATCCCCAGTAGGGGGAGTGCAGGAGGCAGCCAATTGATATTTTTCTCTCATTGATGTTTCTATCTCTCTATCCCTCTCACTTCCTCTCTCTTTAAAAAAATCAATAAAAACATAATTTCAAAAAAACAAACCCTTAGTACAGAGGACCCAGCAACCTCTCCCTCCTGAGAGCACACACAAGCCTTTCCTTCCCTCCTCCCCTCTCCCAGGAACATTACCATTGCCTTACTCACTCCCAAGCTCCCAGGGCCTTCCTTTGCCTCTATGACTTGTTTCCTAAGCCTACTGCTTCTAGGAATTACTTCTACCTCTGTGATTTCATAAATAAATGTTCTTTATAGGTTGGGTCTTGGCTCTGAATTCCTTCCCAGCCAGAACTCAAGTACCAAGATTGCTGAACCCAGGTCCAGTCTGACCCCACTGGGTGCTGTTCCCACCATCTACAACAGTCTGAATGCTCTCTCTGCCTACTTCTGTTCTCTCTCTCTCCTCTAAGCTTCATAGATGTTTTCCCAATCAAAATATAATTCTGTCTACAGCATCTTATTCCTGGAAATCAAGGATTAATGCATGGGATAAAAATTAACGCTACATTTAGCAGAGTATCTTAATAAAATAAAGCTTATGCCCGCCTCTCTTCCCCATTTTAATAAAATTTATGTAATATCAATATTAATTGATACATAGCTTAATGCAGAAGCTTCCCTACAGAAAATTTGCATAGAAATGAACAAAGCTACTAGTACGTGTGCAAGTAATAACAAACACATCATTGGTATCCACCAATAGTCCAGTGGGTGAGGATGACTTTGGGATTATGGACTGTGTTCCTGACATAAAGCTTTGAATTTTACCTACATTTACTATGACAGAAATGATTTCTGTATCTGTTATTGTTATCTCAGAGGGATTTGGTTTTGAATCTGACAAAGGATCTGCATTTTTTTTTTTAGCATAGTTTCTACCTGGATATATATCAAATGAACCTAGTTTGTGTAATCACTAAAAATCAAGACATTGCAACAAGTAAAATCAACCTCACAAGCAATTTAACATAGACTGAGTGGGTGGCACAGAAGCCTTCATTCCTCCTTTATTTCTGATGGCCATGCTTCTCCAGCCCTGGCCTTGTATATTAGGCTGGTTAAAGATGAGAGCGGACTTCTCACTTGGATTACTTTTCCCACTGTGATGTGCCTTCAAGAGTTTCTAGACCTTGCCACTCAGTCACTCAGTCACTTGAAGGATATAAACCTATATGATCTGTTCTAATTTCATCACCAGCTATATTTCTATACTTCCAAGTATGGCTGTGAAATGACAGAGTCAAACGCATAATGTTCAGTCAGTTCTGATAAATATGAGTCTAAGGTATTGGAAAAGCATTTTGAAGAACACGGGTATTTTATGAAGGGACATTTGCTGTGGTATCCACTGAAATAGCAAAGGCTTTTTGCTGTATTTGGTGCAGGATATATATTTTATTTAAATATTCATGAGCATTATGGATTCCCTCTCTTTAAATTTTGTTCCGTAATGTTTACATTTACAATCTTATAAAAACCTCAAGTCAGGAAACTGAAGTAGAGGCACCTTGAGAAAGAAACTAGCAAAGAATATTGAGCGAAAAAGCTTAGTCTCTTCCAGACTTGAACAAAATTACATTAGGTTTGATAAAGAAAAATAAAGTCTACCTTAGGAATGTGCTATAAAAAGATGAAGGAATAACTTCCCCACATCATGGGACACAACCTAGTGATCCATTTCTTAGGTAGCAGTAGCATATTTTCCTGTTAGGATTTTAAAAGCTTATTCTTCTTTTTCTGGTGAATAATTTATTTTTTTTCCATTCCTTCCATATTATTTCAGTTCACTGCAGATGCTTCTAAAGTTCTTTTCATAGGTTTGAATTTCATTTTGCTTCTGATGAATCTCTCTGAGAAAGCAGAAAAAAAAGTCTATAGGCTTGGGTTCAGATCATATATTTTGACTCATCAATAATGCACAGAATACTGATGAGATATTAAAAAGGACCAAACAGTCTTGGGCAAGAGTTGACTCAGCTTTGTAACGAAAGAACAGATAGTAGTTTCTAGTTAAAAACCCTGGGTATTTATTTACTGTCCATAATACACTACTGGGATTTTGATTGAACTGTCCATAGTCATTTGTTGAGGCCCCCATTTAAAAATAGACAGATCATTTCTAAGACCATATCACTGAACATTTTTACTTAATTTTAACCATGGCACTTTAATTTTATACTGGTTGGAATCCATTGTTGAAATCAATAGTTATTATTTAGTTCAGTTTATTGACAGAAGTTTAGTTCTAGAGGGAATTATATCTCTAAGATATCTATGATTAAAAGGGGTATCAGTGAATTGAGTGAGTTGGAAATGCAGGTCTTAAAGCTTTTGGTTTGACATATATGGTTTCTCATTAAACCAATAATTAAAGCCACCTTAATGCCTAATGTGTCTATTTCAGCTGTCAACATTATATACAATCTCCTCTTAGTTCAAAGGAATGAATGATAAAGAGAATGCTTTGATCCTATTTAGTTGCTAGGCGTATGGAGCCTATTAGGTTCCTTATACAGAACAAAATGGTACTGAAGTCAAAAGGCTGATTTTTCCCTTTAGAAATAGCAGATATCAACAGCAAACTCCACTTCTTTACTGGATTGCAACTTGTATAAGGTTTTAACTTCTAATTTCTGGTTCTCTACTTTGAGTTCATATCCAGTTTCACCCATTTGCCAGCTGTGTGATCTTGAGTAAGCCAGTCCACCTCTCTAAGCTTAAGATAACCTGGCCAGGTATGGGGTTAAAACAACAACCTTGGATATAGAGATCGTTGAACTGCATCCAGCATGGCCAGGGGTGAACCTGAGGAGGGGCGGTGAAGGATTAAAGAAGACAGACAAGAGAATACAGTTGGATCCAAGTGGATCACTGCCTGGATGAGGAAACAGTGAACACAGCCTGTAAACCAAAGCTTTATTTTATAGTCAGAGCACACAAAGCAAAACAAGGGGTGTGGTCAACATATTTAGAATGTTCTTGCCAGTTTCAAATCTATTTTGTTACTCAAGCCTTGTTTTGGCAGCACTTGCTGCACCTCCCACAGCCCATTAGCTACCTAGGAACAAGGGAGGACTACAAGGTCAAGCTTAATTGTGCTTGGAGGGCTCTGCCCTCCGAGCTGGGACTTGTATGTGGCTCTGCCACAGGTCAGTCCGAGGCTTGACGCTATAGCCGCTCCCTACAGATAGTCTTTTTTTAAATGTGCTTAAAGTGTTTAGCAAAATCACTAATAAGAATTTGAAAATAACATTATGTTTATACTTTTCAAACACAATAAACTACGTTTGAGATACTGCCCGAGAGAAGTAACCTAACATGTAGAAAAAGTCATACATACCTGCCTCTCCCAACTAAAAGAGCTGATGGGACCAGCATACTCTAGAGCAGTCAGTGGTTGGCAAACTTTGGCCCCTTGAGTGTGACTCTTCCACAAAATACCACGTGCGGGCACACACATACAGTGGGATTGAAACTTCGTGGCCACACTCAAGGGGCCAAAGAGCCGCATGTGGCTCGTGAGCCGCAGTTTGCCGACCACTGCTCTAGAGTGTAGAGAAGCTTGGCATTACTGAGAGCAAAGGAGAGCTGGAGGGCTTGCAGCAGCTCCAGAAAATCTGCATTGAAGGTAAATATATAGACAATTTAAATGTCCATAGACAGCTAAGTGGATACATAAACATGGTATAAACAGACATTGGAATATTATTCAGCCTTCAAAAAGAAAGAAATACCATCATATGCTACAATGTGTTTGAACTTTGAGGACATTATACTAAGTGAGATAAGCCAGTCACAGAATGATTCCACTTCTATGGGTATCTAAAGTAGCCAAAATCATAGAGGCAGAAAGTAGGATGGGATTGATTGCCAGGGGTTGAGAGGAAAGGGAAGTGCAGAGCTGTTTTTCCATGGTGCTATGGACTGAACTGTGTCCCCCTCAAACTCACATGTTGAAACCCTAATCCCTACGTGACTATACTGGAGACAGGCAGGGCCTCTGAGGTGATTATGGCCAAATTGGGTCTTTAGAACAGAGTCACAGTCTGATGGGATTAATACCCTATAGGAAAAACCCAAGAGCCCTCTCTCTCTCTCTCTCTCTCTCTCTCTCTCTCTTTCTCTTCCCACCCACAAGAAGCCACATGAGCACAGAGCAAGATGGCAGCCACCTATAAGCCAAGAAGAGAGACCTCACAGGAAACTCACGATGCTTGCTTCCTGATCTCAGATCTGCAGCCTCCACAACTGTGAGAAAATAAATGTTATTTAAGTGGCCCTGTCTAATGCAGTTTGTTACAGAAGCTTGAGCTGAATAATACAAATGAGTGTTGAGTTTCAGTCTTGAAGGAGGAATAAGTTCTAGAAATCTGCTGTACAAAAGTACGCATGTAGTTAACAATATTATACAGTACACTTAAATTTTGTGAAGAGGGTTGATCTCATTTTGTACGTATTTTATCCAATAAAAAATATGCAGGGGTGTTTTTGTAAAGCCTCAGGTTGCCCCAGTGTGTTCCTGTCAGCCCCTGTCCTATTCCTGCATGCATCAGGGTTTTCAATTACCACCCACATTTTGTTATTATTACCTGTATTTTATTTTTATTGTTTTGTATCACCCTTTATTTTATTTTCACTTTTAAAATTTAATTTTATTGAAAACAAAACAAATGGACAAACACAACAAAACAGAAATAGACTTATAGATACAGAGAACAAACTGGCGGTTACCAGAGGGGAGGGAAGTGGGACCATAGGTGAAAAAGATGAGGAGAATTAAGAGACATAAATATCCAGTTATAAAATAAAGAAGTCACCGTGGTATAAGGCACAGCATAGGGAATATTGTCAATGATATTGCAATCCCTTTGTATGGTAACGGATGGTTCTTAGACTTAACATGGTGACCACTTCATAAAGTACATAAATGTTGAGTCACTGTGTTGTACACCTGAAACCAATAGAATATTGTATGCCAAGTGTACTTTAATTAAAAAAAATATTTTAAAAAGTAATAGAAACACATGATATAAATCTAAAATATACCAAAGAAAATACAGTAAAACATGTCTTCTACCGCTTACTGCTATCTCACAGCCACCAACTGTGTTCTCAGAGACAACCCCTACTTATTGTGTGGTCTTCTAGAAGGAGTCTGTATAGACAGGCATTAATATTTTTTTCAGCAAATTATAACATATAATATACAATGTTTTTCACTTAAAATTATGCCTTGGAGATCATTCCATATAAGTACCTATAGGTCTACCTCATTTTTTAAAAATACAAACAAAAGAACTCATGGTTTTATAGAACAGCCATGTCTATATCAGTGGTTATGAGACTAGGCTCTGAGTTTAAATCCCAGATCTACCACTTACTGCCATTTTACTCTGGGCAAGATACTTACCTTTCTGTGCCTCAGTTCCAAATCTATCAAAGGATGGTGATTGTCATCTGTTATCACAGGTTTAGAGAAAATAAAATAGACACTACCAATAAAACACTTAAAATAATGGCTGACACGTACTGAGCACTCCACACTTTTCTGTAATTATTTATACAGTTCCCTATTGTAAGGCACTAGGTTTCCAATATTTTGATGTTACATATAATTCAATAATAAATATCCTCACATAAAGTAATTCTGTACTTAGGCAAGTATATCTGGAGGATAATTTCTGAAAGTAGAAATTTCTAGGTCAAACGGAACATGCATTTTATATTTTCATACATATTGCCAAGCCACTCTCCATTCAGATTATAATAATTTATTCTCTACCAACAGTGGTATGAGAGTGCCTCTTTCCTCTCACCACTGCCAATGTGACAGTTAAAAAATGATATTGCAGCACAATTCTAATTTCAATTACCTTTTTATGCTAAGCACTTTTCCATATGTTCAAGAGCCTTTTGCATTTCAATTTCTTTTTTAAGATCAATTCATTTATAGACTTGCACCACTTTTCCTTCCTTTTCCTTCCTCTATCACATTTTTCTAGAGTCGGTGTCCAGTGCAGACCCTCTAACTCACTTCCCTTTCCATTGAAATTGCAACCTCTGCCGCAAAAATGCTCAGAAGCTTCTCCCTAGAAGTCACCAGTGACCTCCTAACTACCCCATTAATCGTGTCTTCTAAGTCAGAATTCTTGCTCTTTCTCGCCATCCTGGGGCATTCAGGGGCTTCTGGATCACACACCTTTGCTTCTCCTCCGAATGCTCCACTTGCCTTTCAGTCCTCTACATGTGAATATGTGGGCCGTTTGCCAGTTAATTTTAGGGTCACCATACAACCTATCACCTAAACCAGGATAGTTTTTAGAGCAAGACTGGTGTTCATAATAATCATTCCAGAGCAATAGTTATAAACAAACTCTGCCCCAAGCAAACCAGAACATATGCTCACTCTTTCGGTCACCTGTTTTCTTCCTTCGCAAGTGTCTGGAGCTTTCCTTTATAGCTTTGGTAATTTTGCTTTGCCATTTATTTCTTGGCATTGCTCTCTTCAAAGATGAGGTGAGGAGTAGAGTTTATTCACCCCAGTATTCCGTTTCTTTGCTGTACCTCGAAGGAAGCATTAAATCACTTGGAATTTTAAGGACTGTTGTACTAATAACTTTTATGGGTATCAGAGAGGGTATATGATCAGACATGTCCATGTCTGAAACAGTGACCCAGTATCTAAGGCAGTGGTTCTCAACCTTCTGGCCCTTTAAATACAGTTCCTCATGTTGTGACCCAACCATAAAATTATTTTCGTTGCTACTTCATAACTGTAATGTTGCTACTGTTATGAATCGTAATGTAAATATCTGATATGCAGGATGGTCTTCGGCAACCCCTGTGAAAGGGTCGTTCAACCACCAAAGGGGGCGCGACCCACTGGTTGAGAACCACTGATCTAAGGGGACAAATTAAGATAAAGCATGTGTCCAGAGAAGATAAGCTGACTTCTTAACGGTGAATACTCAAGGAGCTCCAGAAGTTCAAAATGACCACATCTTTGCAACAGATGATATTACGTTTAGTTTTAAGCCATCCAAAGATCCTGATATTGTGACCCCTCATCTGTGAAAACCACCGCAGTTGTTTTACATTTTCTTGAACCATAACTCAGGAAGGGATTCACACTCTGCCCAGACAAGGAGATACTGGTGGTATAAATAATGAAAGGTGGACCTCTGACAGGCCTACAGCGCTGTAGACATTGGACTCCACTGGCAGAAAGGCAGTTAGCTCACCACCCCACCCCCCTCTCCCCCCGCCCTGACCTGCTCCTGACACATCATTCAGGCTGGACCTGGGCTGCACCAATCAGTCTTAGCTTCGTCCCTTCTTACATCCATATGTAAGTCTGGCTTATGGGCATCACCTGTGTTCTTGTGGCTTACAAAAGAGATTTTTGTGACTAGAGGCTGAACTATGTGATATGAAGGCTAAGTTGGTGGAACAGGAATCCAGAAGGTGGAAACTGATTCACTCTATATGTAAGTTGTATGTGGAGGCCATGTAGTGCCTCTGACCACAGGCCAGTTTCCTCTACATAATAAAGTCTTCCATAGAGACCCACCTGCAGGCAGGAGAGGTCACTCAGTACGGATGGAGAAAATAATCAGCTTCAAGTACAAAGTTGATTGTCTCAAGATTTAAGGCTATGCCCCTCTATAGTTTGGTATAAATCAAAGTTCTCACTTACACATTGGTAATGAGAATCTCACAGGCATCAGGCACATGGATTTGTCAGCAGACCAAGGAAGAGGGGTCTGGGATGACAGAAGCTTCAGTGGACATATTTAGACAGTGTAAAATCATGGAACAACTGTCAAGAAGAGCCAGGTCAAAATGAAATGTTGAACATAAAGCCCAAGTAGGAAGATGAGGATAAAAATGGACAGAAAAAGCAGCAAGGTTAAAAGGTGACAAGACAGATTGGAAGCAAAACACAGTCAGATGAAAAGACTGACTTTAGAAGAATAGTCCAGGCTAAAGGGGAAAAGGGGGGTGGGGAGGTCCTCCTTTATTTGGAGACCAATGTGTATTTCCTTAAAAATGTCTGATAACTTAAATATGCCATGTGGAACTGATTAAGTGTGGAGCCTCTGAATTCTGCTTGGGGGTTCCTAAACCAGGACACTAAAACTCTACCCTAATTGTAACAGTGGGGAATTGTAACCCAGCTCACTAGTCTTTCAGTATTGTTTCTGTAAATGCTGACTCTGACTAATATCTAACTTGTAGGTAAACAGCATGTTTGTATAAGAATTCTAGGAACTAACCTTAACCAATAAAGAAATAAAAAAAAAGAATTCTAGGAACTAGTTTCAAAAGATACAGACTCCAACCTTTAGTCAACCCAGCATTAGGAGATTTGCTGACCTTCAATAGGAAAACCAGAAAATTTTTATTTTTTAAATTTGCAACCATGATTACTTTTCAAACAAAGACACAAAGAAAGTCCCCTGACTAGTCAGGGGAGAAAAAAGACAAGAATGCCAAGCCCTGACATTGATGCTTGCAGCTTCCTCCCTACAGTATGCTCCTTTCTTCTGTAGGGCTACTGATACCAGCTCCCCACCCAATATCACTGAGGCCCAGTCACATTAAGGACATCTGGGGCTCTTCCTATTCGTTCTCTGGAGAAAGAGGGAATTCTTTGTAGTGCATACTGGAGCCAATCAAATGAGAGTAGCATAATTCTAAGAAAGCCCTATATATATATTGGTATAAAAGGCTAATATGCTAAGTGTCCCTCCACCCATCTGACCAGTCGCTATGATGCGCACTGACCACCAGGAAGCAGACACTCAACAGAGGAGCTGCCGAGCTGCAGTGACTTGGCAGTGGAGGTTCTTGGATGACACACGCTGAAACCAGAGATTCCACCTTTGGCCATGGGTTATGTTGTTGCTGGAGCACTGCCGCCCTGAATCTGGTTTACTGCACACTTGCATTTGTGTTCTACACTCTGTGGGACAGCAACTTTTCAGAGTTCCCTCTCACACTCTGGGACCCCTATGGGGATGTCAGAGAGCCAGTTTTGGCCCAATCCCTGCAGGCCAGGCTGAAGGACCCCACCTGCCGGAGGGACCCCTCTCACTCCATAGACGCCCTTCAAGCCACAGCACCACCCCAGGTTCACTGGCCAGGGAGGGACCATGAGAAGTTGGCTCCAGGGTCTGTTCATTCCATTTCACCCAGTCCTGCCCTGCCAACCACCTTCTAGTTAATTTCCATTCAATGTGCATGAATCTGTGCACTGGGTCACTAGTTGGAAATAAGAGATAGAGCAGAGTGCATGGTCAGGATGTTTAATAGATGAAGGAATAAATGCAAACCTATAAATCTATAGGACCATACCTTTGCAGTAAAAGTTTACTCAGCAGGTTTTGGGAGCTCAAATCCTGCACATTCCAAATAAAGACTGGCCTTTGCCAGCTCCTGGGAGATAACCTTAAAGCTGTTGGAATATCCTCCCTGATGAGTGTCTTTGTATGGGCCTTGGGACACACTGGAGGGTTCATGCTAACAAGGTCATATGGTGAGGGCCTTGAGCCATACTGTATCAGTTTGATCTCTGAGGAAACTGAAGAGTAACTAAGGTCAGCCACATGGGTGCTCTATGCAGAGGTGACTGATCTTTGGTTAAAACCCTAAACACCAAGATTGTGGTGAGCATTCCTGGTTGACCATACTCTACATGTCTTATTACCCATTGTTAATGAGTGAGCTAAGTGCTGTCTGTACAACTCCACTGGAGAGAACAACCAGAGGTGTATGTCTGATTTCTCCTGGACCCTGCCTTATGTACCTTCTAACTTTGTTGCTTTTAATCTGTTTTCACTGTAATAAACCAGAACCATAAGTAGAACAGCTTATCAGGGTTCTGTGAATCCTTCTAGCAAATCATTAAACCTGAGGATGGTCTTGGCTTGGGAACCCTGACACAATGCCTCCTAGTGGCTTATTCAGGATTAAGGGGAAGTCTAAGGGCACCAAGGTTACCTGAGGTGTGATAAATAGACCTGTAAAATCACAGCAATTAGCATTTGTATTGATATTTTACCATATGCTCTCTTTTGATCTTTCCAAAACTCTATGAAGTGAATATTATTGTCTTTTTATTTCTAGATGAGAGATTGTATTCATTTTTATTCAGTTCCCTGCTGGCTTCTGTCTGGAAGTCTCTGTGTCTTGCCATGTGGGTCTCTCCACAGGGTTGCCTGAGTAGGTTCAAGACAAGGCAGTTGTCTTCCACCAAAACACAGACTGGCTAAGACAGAAGCTGCAGTTCCTATAACAAACTCAGAGGTGAGCTGACATTATTTCTGCTGTTGATCACACAGATGAAACCTTGTCCAATGAGGGGATGGATTACATAAGGGGTCACGGAAGGCCACCTTGGAGGCTGACTGTCACCACAACTGAGGAGCTGGCTAACAAGGAAAAGGTCACTCTATGAAAGGCGGAGCCAGGAATTGAATTCCTAGCTCTGATTTCAAAGTCCTTAAAAATTCTCCAGAACAGACCCATAAACATTTCTTTGGCTATACGGAAAGAGAAGCAGATGAAAAGCTTATTCAAGTCTTGCATTACAGCCCTAAGTAAATATTACCTTATTTGATACTTCAGAATAAAGGTTCAGAGAAGTTACCTTGCTCTAGTTATGTAAAAAAGCTTAGGAGTAAAACCTAATTTATGGTGATTTCAAATGTCTCCATATTCTGTTATTCTAAACTAGTGGCCTGGTGTACGAAATTCATGCACATTAAAAGGGAATTAATTAGAGGAAATATTCAAATAGTGCTATTCATGTCTCCCAGCCTGGCGCTGGGCAGGGAGGCAGCCTCACCTCCCGGGCCAGCACAAGTCCCCTCCCACCGACACTGCAAGTCCCCATCCACCTGAGCCTGCCTCGCACACAGCCTCCTGCTGTTATGATGTGATGACCATTTGCATATTAGGCTTTTATTATTATGATGCTATCTGGCCCAACTTTTTGATTATTATGTGTGACAAATTCCTGGAAATGTAATCATCCAGCCCAGGAGCCTGAATATTTACTACATCCTGTCAAGCTGTCTCCAGAAATGCTGTCCCCTATACTCTGGAGCAGTGCTATCAGGTGTCTGTTTCATCACACCCTCTTCAGTACTGAATATTGTGATTTTTAAAATGTTCCAGGTATCTTTCCTTTGCAATTACTTGATTACCTTTGGAGTTAACTTTTCTTATGTATATTAGTTACTTTATTTCTTCTTTAGTTCAAGGTCTTTGCTTAGACATATTCTTCTTTGACTAATCCTATTTTGTTTAAGTTCCCGGGAAGCAATAGCAGCTCCCATGGAGGAAGGTTGGGGGTTAGAGGGGTGAGAGTGGTGCTGGACCAGATGTGGTTGGTAATGGCTCCTGTTAAAGGTTAGATCAGAGGTGAGGGGGTTAGGGAGGTGTTAGATTCTGAGACTGAAATGTTAGAGTGAGGACACACAGTCAAAGGTCACCATTTGGGAGGTTGTGCCCCTGGGGACTGGTGGGGAGGACCAGGGTCAGACCCGGGTTTGGTAAGGGATGCAGGAGGGGAGCGGTCTAGCTGGGAAGGCCCATGGGTCTGGGAGGCTCCCCAGATTCAGGTGCCCAGCACTCTCCACCAGCGCCGGGGCCACCACACTATCCAGGCCCCACAACAGCCAGACGGACCTGCAGCTTCAGCTCCAGCCACACTGCAGGGGATGCAGGGAGTGGCGTGACCCCCAAGCGTGTACCTCCTTGCCTCTGAGCTGGGTGCACACCCCACTTCAGGGAAACCGCCTGAGTGGCCCCTCTAGGTGATGTCACCTGGTGTTGCCATCAGCGGGCAACGCCACACAGCCTGATGCTGCGCAGGCTGGGGAGTCTTTATGGGACTTTCTGTCCCCTAACCCTGCCACTGCAGGCCTGGAGCCCTCATCCTTGCATTTTTGTCATCTGTAACCGGCACCCAGAGGCTGGGATGAGGGCAGGGGTTTCCCACGGTGTCAGAAACTGCTCGTCCCAAGGGTCCCATGGTCTCAGTGTTGCCACATGATTGCATGGCCTCCGTGTTATGCCACTACTTTCTGATGCCAGTTTTTCACCTTAAATTCTTAAATTAACCGCAAGGACAGCTTTCCTTTCCACCCTCCCAGGACTCACAGTTCTGTTGCATATGCTCCTTGCAAAGGGCAGTTTCTAGTTCTTGGACATGTGGAGTGTTGCTGACTTTTCATTCTAGGTTTGCACATGGGGCATCCTGAATTCTGTGAGGATGGTGATTCTGTCTGTTCTACAGCAAGCCTGTGGGCAAATAAATATGATACCCATTTTACATCTACTCTCAGACTGTAGTAACATTTCCCCAAGTGGGACTGGATCCTATAAACCAATTCCCACGCTCCACTACACTGAATAAGAACGTGGATCTGAGCTCACCTTTCACATGGGGAGCTAACGAGGCAGCCTCATGTCACAGCTGGACACCGGGCTGGGGGGAGGCAGCCTCATGTCCCCGGCGGTGCAAGTCCCCACTCCCATCCCCAATGCTGCAAGTCCTCGCCCACCCGTGCCTGAAGTGTGTGCAGCCTGCTGATTGGTTGTTATGTGATGGTGTCGCAACCAATTTGCATATTGCCCTATTATAAGTACAGATGGCCTCTGTATCATGCTATAGGAGCAATATACACTGAGTGGCCAGATTATTATGACCGGCCAGATTATTATGACCACCCCATCAGTGCTTCATTGACACTTCCAAAAATACTGAATATTGAAAACTTCCTAAGAAAATACTCTCAAGGTTTTATTATTATTATTTGCATAACTAATTCGCTTCATTGTACTGATGGGGTGGTCATAGTAATCTGGCTGGTCATAATAATCTGGCCACTCAGTGTATAAACTAAAGCACCCATCCTGTTCCTCCATTTCTCTACTTCTCATTATTGTTTACCTAATCAGAGACATCAATGACTGTCCTTGTAGGAAAGAATGCTGCTGATGAAATTATGAATCAATGCTTTAATGAATGTCCTGCACAATTCATGAATTAGTCATAATAGCCTCTCATTGTCTTGATTTTTTTTTTCATCTCTCCTGAGGAACTTGTCAATTTCCCCTGCCTTCAGTTGTATTGCTTGGAGTCTAAAAGGCAATCTTTTTGCATATACCCCATTAGGACAACGTAATATAGCTTCATTATTTATTTGTCAGTATTTTATTTCTTTAATCCTTTGCTTTGCCAACAACAACAACAAAAAATGTATAATTTTAGTTATTCCATCAGCAATGAATATCGGTTTCACTAAGAGCAACTGCTTGGCAATACAGTTTCTTCACCTTTTTGCTTACATAACAGCTTTTCATTCAATGCTAATTAGACTTGATCTGCACACTTGATTCAGAACAATGCACATTTTAGTAAGTTAATTGAAGTGAAGAAATTAAGAACAGTAGAACCAAGTTGTACATACCCATCTGGCTGGAAGTGGTGGTAAAATGTTATCGGTTCTATAATGAATGTTGATTTCTATGTGTCAAACTAGGAAAGGCTAACTGTCTTGGAATCAATGAAATTCTATTACTGGCCAAGTTTTACTCTAACAGTGGTTATCTGGGACACAACTTGGTTAATTTCAATTCAATCTAGCTAAACCCAAATCAGGCCTCTTCTACCTCACTTGTTATACCCTCAAGCAACTTTTCTGTTACACTATGTTTAGGATTTCTCAAGAAGAAGTAAAAAATCAATTCAAAGTCTGATGTGCAAAAGAGAGTTGAGAGTCAGCCATCAAAGCAGTTTACATCGACATTGACAGAGCCCGACAAGCCTTATTTAAGTAAAATAGAAAATAAAAGCAACTGTCTTTGCAGATCAAGGGCTCATGAATCTCTTGTAACCAGCAATTTTAATAAGTGTGGGTAAACTCTCCGGAAAAAATCAGGAATGGTTTTTGAGCTCTAATGGGGTGACATGGGCTAAGAGGCAAATGCCATGTGTCGTTAGGTCATACCGATACAGACACAACATTGAGGACACATTTTCCATTTATTTTCCAAGCAATTGTTTACAGTTCAGCTGAGTCCCTTTTAGACATAATTTGTATTCGTTTCCCCATGGCTGCCAGAACTGATTACCACAAGTTAAGTGGTTTGAAACAACACAAATTTTTATCTTGCAACATTGGAGGTCAATAGTCTGACACAGATCTCATTGGGCCAACATCAAGGTGTCAACAGAGCTGTGTTCCTTTCTGGTGATTCTAGAGGAGAATGGATGTCATTGCCTTTATTTACCAGTTTCTAGCGGTCACCCACATTCTATGGCTCCCGGCTTCCTTTCTCCATCCTCAAAGCCGGCAACATTGCATCTGTCTGCGCCTTTCTACTGTAGTCACAGCTCCCTCAGTCTCTCTTCCATCTCCCTCTGCCATGTCTAAGGACTCTTACGACTACACTGAGCCCACGCATATAATCCAGGACCTATTTTAAGGTCCTATTTTAAGATCAGCTGGTTACTAACTTTAATTCCCCTTTGTGATATAACCTAACATATTCACAGGTTCAAGGAATAGCACATAGGCATCTTTGGCGGCCATTGTTCTGTCTAAGATACTAGTTTTGCTCTTAAGATGGTTTACTTTTTAAATTACAAAATCATCTGAAATTTCTCTTAGAGTGCTAGAGATTTTAGGCTCACTTATTTCACAAAGCATATCACTGCTGGTTTCAGGAAAGACCACCAGACTGAGTTTTAAAATAGAGACAACACCATTGGCTTTCTGGGGCGAATCACATCACTTCTCTGAATGGTAGTTTCCTGCTCATCATGTGGAAAATTTCACGTATTCTGCTCATCACATGGAGTTATGATGAGATGAGCAAATATATATTCAAACATTAATTGTCATTGCTCTACAAATATGAGACAATGTATCTATGAGCAATGATGTTGGTTATAATAATTTAAATCTTCTAATTTAACTCCTAATTCCTTATCATAGAGCTTCAAGATACATTATAGGAGTTAGCTAAAGGCCCATAGGAAAATGTCTCCTGCATTTTTAAAGAATAAGATACTGACTAAGTACAGCATTTCCTTCATGAGTAAATGTTTATAGAGAGCCCTAAAACCTTGTAATCTCCAGGGTGCCTCATCTTCAGAGGATCTGGTTTAAAATAGATTATAGACCATCTGTATTACAGATACAAATTGAGGGACAGCTATGACGGGCCACTTCTTCCACCTTCTGCAGGTGTCATTTTCCCTCCTTTCCACACCTATAACTGCATCAAGAAGGGAGATTGTTGTTTGTTTAAGTGTGAGGATGCACACGGTAGGCCAGGGCCCATGTCATCAATTTAAGGCGGCGCTTTCATTTTCGATGCAATTAGCTGTCTAATTGAGCATCCAAATTTAGCAGTGCATTTGCATGTGCAATTAATTATGATTTAAAAGCCCTCCACGGTTAATGGTTCCTTTTCCATTATCTACAAATGTAATTACTGAAGGATGGATTGAGTTTGGAAATCATTTGGGAAAACGCGTCTGTGCCCCTGGAGCCCAATGCTGTAGAGGTAACAGTGAAATCAGAATACCATGCCCAGAGGCAGAGGGCTGAAAAGGGAGGCGTTTTGGAAAGAGAGGCTGTAAAAGAAGACCAGATTGCTGATTTGGGTATCTAATAATCTTTTTATTGCTTACTGGAATTAACTCAAATTATAGTCACCATATGATTTCACTCAGAAAAGAAATAAACCCTGGGTTTGCAAAAGTAGATTTTGGGGGGTGGGGGGTGGAATTCACATTAAAATAATTCTAAAAGGAGGTAATAAAATTAGTAATATTTAATAAATCACAAAATTAATAACTAGTTCAGCTTAGGAATATTTATATAGATTTTTTATTAAAGAAAGTAAAAATATAATCTTAAAAACAGATAAAAGTCAGATTCGAAGCCAGTAGTAGTTAATAGGGAACTGACTGAAAATACATTTATTGGAGAAAATATAAAAATTTTGAATAAGCAAGCCATGTCTTTTCTATTTGCTGAACAGCTGAAATATTCTATATTGTTTCCTGAGGGAAAATGCATGAAGCACTTTGCTAACCTGTGCTTTCTATCAATGTCATGCCTAGAGGTTTGCTGGAAGAAGATCAAGGACCATCACAAACTGGAACTCTGGACCCCTGACCCACAGAGCACAAAGACTCTGAAAGGTGCAGGGATGCTTGTTTGGATTTATCTCCAGAGGCTCAGTTAGGAGGGAGGCTGACCTCCTTGCTAGGCGATGCTAGAGGGAAAGTGGACAGTAAAAGTGAGGGGCCCTTCAGAAAGTGGAATGAGGGGAGAACGGGCAGGAAGATCGTGTGAAAGGAAAATTCTCACTTAATTATTATGTTATTAGTTCTAATTGTTCAAAATAGTTTTAAAATTTTTATTTAAAAACTAGAGGCCTTATGCATGGATTTGTGCACCTGTGGGGTCCCTCGACCTGGCCTGTGCCCTCTGGCAATCCAAGACTCCTCGGGGGATGTCAGAGAGCCTGTTTCAGCCCGATCCCCACAGGCCAGGCTGAGGGACCCCACCAGTGCATGAATCCATGCACTGGGCCTCTGGTAGGCATATAAGATCTTTGGTTAATCTTTTCCCACCCCCATCCCCTTTCCTTCTGACATTCATCAGTCTGTTCCATGTTTCCATGCCTGTGGTTTCTGCTCTTGCATTGGGCGTCTGCCCCTTGGTGGTCAGTGTGCATCATAGCTACCTGACAGTTGGTCAGCCGGTTGGCCGGTCACATATATATATACATATATATATATATATATACACACACATATATACACACACATATATATGTATATATATACATATATAAGTATATATGTGTGTATATATATAAAGATATATAAAGATATATATATAGAGAGAGATTAGCAAACATTTTCTATACTCCAACTTAGAATTGCACATTCTTCCTACCTAAATACGTTCTTGAGACCCAACTGTTTGGGGTTTTGTGATTTTGAATTATGATACCGAACTGTGGAGGAAAGAATATGAATTTTCTATATCATTAGAGTGCACTGGTTCTATGACTACTGGCATGAAAATAAACTGTTTATTAATACATTAGAACTAGAACACACTAAATGATATTATCCATATGATTTATGTCTGGACCTTCAAAGAGAGGGGATATCTACAAGAAGCCTTAAAGTGTTATCTTAATTTTAGTGAGAAATGAAATTTTTAGCCATTAAGTTGGAATTGTTTTAAAGACCTCCATGATTGGTCAACAGGATTAAGCAACAGGAGGATGACTGGTCTCTATCCACTCGGGAAGGAAGGAGAGAAGAAGGACAGATGAAAGGACAGAAGAAAGAAAGGGAAAAGGGGAGTCCACATATCCGAAGCAGCTCCATTCTCTAACCTATGGGCTAATCTTGAACATGGGTAAATTCACAGACTTAGCAGGGAGGATGCACTTCCATAGGTTTACATCTGGCAAGGCAAAAGTTGTTCTTTCTCTTCTCTGCACTTTTCCAAGTATGAGCAGCATAGCTCATCATGCCGCTGTTCAATTTCAGGTCCATGGAATATGATGCCACCAGTTAAGTAGTCCCTAAGGCAGAGACAAAACCTCTGGAATTTAGCATCATCCCTGTTTCAAAGCTCCTGCTCTTTGCTCTTGCATTTCTGTTTCCATTCCAAGCACAGTTTAGTTCAGCGATAGAGCCAAATGGCCTCTCCCACATCAGGCTGACTCTTCAGGAAATCTAATGTTTAGTTAAGCCTCTTGCTTACCATACGTAATTGATATTAAGGTAAAGCAGCATCCTAAAATCTCCTTCCTGAATTAGGTTTCTCTGAATCTCTTGGGCAGGAGTGGGAGGAGGGTCTAAGGTTCTTTCTGAGGATGGCAGAATTTTGGTCCCGTCAAGGTATTGCTGAGTTTTTTGAGAGATTTTTGCAAATCTCTAAACATAGCATGGAAAGGTGAGATTAAGCACCTTTCTTCTGGATTTTTCTTGTTGGGAGGATGGCTAAAATTTGGGAGTGATCTGGGGTTTTATTGGGGGAAATAAAGTGTGCACTAAACATGATTAATAAAGCATTGACTAAGGAAGCTGAATATTAAGAACTCATCGGGGCCTTTGGGGCCCAATGATAGATTGAGTATATCAGAAATTTTGAAAAATGAATACCCCCCTCTCCAAAATTCCATTATACTTGAAACTTAACAGCCTAAAACTGTTGCACATTTCAAGCTGTTTGCTGAGTGTGAAAGCTTTGTGATTCAGATGAATCCTGTGGCTACTGTCTCCACCCCCATTGTTTTTTTTATTAGGAAGCAAAGGTCCCCATATGCTTCCTTGTAAGACAGAATGACTCAGGCGTTTTATATTTAATGCTCCCTTGGATAGCTGCTTTAGATTTTATATGCTGGTACAAGAGCACAGCAATCGACTGTGACACCGTCTGTTGATGAAATGTAGAGAATGGCCCTGGAGACAAAGTTTTATGTTCTGGTTGAAAATATGCAGAAAACTAAATCTGTTTGATGCTATTATTAGCCAATCTCTCTCAAATGGACTCTTCTTTCTAGCACTAAATCTAATCAAATAGAAGTGATGAGATTGTCTTGATGAATATAGAGGTCAGATTCAAGATGTTTATCTCCTAATACTCACAACCAGCAATGTATTTACAAGAGCTCATGGTGGGCACTGAAAGGAAGAACTATGAGAGAAATTCCACTTTTTCAAGAGGAGGTCTGTCAGTCTCACCTGGTACCACATTATTTTTCTCTGAGGACTGTGCCTTCAACAGACGTAGGTGAACTTTTTCTGAGGTATATAGTTTGTGCAGACCTCCAAATATCAACTCAGAAAGTTGGGTTGAGGAAAATGTACTTACCCATCTCCATTTTCATACATTCTAATACTCTTCATCAATGAGTCTTAAAGGTTTGATTCTTGTAAAAATAATAACAAAAAAACCCCTTGAGAATCATTCTCCATTCATATCTAAAAACCTATAGTCACCAAATCCTATAGATTCTGCTCTATAAATATTTCTTTTTTTAAATATTTTTTTATTGATTTCAGAGAGGTAGGAGAGGGAGAGAGATAGAAACATCAATGATGAGAATCATCAATCAACTGCCTCCTGCACAACCTTCCCATTGGGGATCTGGCCCACAACTAGGGCTGTGCCCTTGACTGGAATTGAGCTCAGTACCCTTCAGTCTGAAGGCTGACGTTCTATCCATCAAGCCAAACCAGCTAGGGCTCTAAATATATATATATTTTTTATTTCTGTCTCTTACTCTGCTAATTTTTTAGTGGAATCTCAATGGCTCTGCCTGCATATGGTAAATATTCATAATTAATCACCTGCACTCAGTGCTCCCTCCCTCTTATCTATAAAATATTTGTCCACACTGTTGTCAAAGTAAAAAATTGCACTGGACACAGTTAAACAGACAGGAAGACTTTATTCCAGACCATTACAATAGGGAAGAGAGACTGAACTCTGCTAACACAAAAGGCTGGACAATTCTTGAGCTTGGGTTGGAGTAATTGTATGTCACCTATGTTTGCCAATTGACCTTACCCAATTGAAAAGTAAACTCTCTCTTATTTACATGACAGGAAGTAGTTTTATAATTTGAAACAAGTAGCCCAAGATAGCTAGGTTCTTACCTCCCACAGAGACTGGGAGATACGGGAAGCTATCTTAATGCTTATATTTCAAAGGGTTGGGTCCTACGTTTTTGAGAAAGATATTCCCTGGGTTGTAAAATTGGCAAGAGGTTCTTTTTTTAAAAATATATTTTATTTATTTTTTACAGAGGGGAAGGGAGAGGGACAGAGAGTCAGAAGCATCAATGAGAGAGAAACATTGATCAGCTGCCTCCTGCACACCCTCTACTGGGGATGTGCCTGCAACCAAGGTACATGCCCTTGACCGGAATCAAACCTGGGACCCTTCAGTCCCCAGGCCTATGCTCTAACCACTGAGCAAAACCGATCAGGGCATTGGCATGAGGCTCTTAATGAGATTTACATACATTACATAGGGACAGAAAAATAATTTCTAATTATAAGCTTTCTAAAGTAAATGCTCCAAGAAAAGGGAGGTCAAAAACCTACATGTGCTACATGCTTTGCTATTAAGTTATCTCTAACTCCTGGTGACCCTATGAATAAGTGATGTCCACAATGTCTTGTCCTCAACAGCCTGCTCAGCTCCTGTAGACTCATGACTAGGGCTTCTTTTACGGAGTCAGTCCATTTCATATTTGGTCTTCTTTGCTTGCCGTCTTCTATTTTTCCTCACATCATTGTCTTTTCAAAAGAACGCTGCCTTCTCACGATGTGCCCGAAGTAGGACACCTTCCATTTTGCCAATTTTCCCCTCCAGCAATGTTGAAGGCTTAGTTTGCTCGAGGACCCACTTGCTCATCTTTCTGGTGATCCAGGGAATCCATAGAGCTCTCCTCCAACAACATATTTCAAGAAATCTAAAGTTTAAGTCAAGTTGAAGGAAACTATAAGGCCTTCTTGGTCACCGGCAGTAAAAGGAATCTTTCTGAAATACGAATATGAATATATTAGTTCTCTGCTTAAGAATCTTTGGTTTTTGCACTTATGTAGGATAAAACCGAAATTTCTAATATGTCTTACAAGACCTTTCTTATCATGCAGCTCTAATGACTTTTCTGTGCTTTTGGATTTTTTGCAAATCTCTAAACATAGCATATCTTCCTTGGCTCTGTGCCTTCACGCCATCACACAACCTGACCTTTCTATTGGGGATATGTTTTCCTGCCTTGTTTGCCTACTGCACTCCTATTTATTCTTTGTTATTGCCTCTGTGGAGCCTAACTCAGATGAAGTTATTTACTGCTTCACTGATCACATAGCAACTTTTACATGATTCTAGTATGGACATGATTCTAATTGTACTATAATGAGGTTGTGGGCGCTAAAAATATTAATACTTTCCCTCCCAGCTTCTAAGTTCTTCTGGCTGGGGCTAATAACCAAATTGATAGAGATATATTAACAGAAGAAAATAAAAATGTAATACATGTGCATGGGGAATTCACATAGACATGATATATCCATGAAAATTCCAAAGACAGTGAGGCAACATTGGATATATATATATATAAGACATTTTGGACAAAGGATAAAACAGGGGAATGGGGTATTAAATTTCAAAAGTGAGAGTGGGCGATTTACAGGTAGTTGAGGAAAGGTGGAACACACATGGTAGAAAAATCCTTGCTAGGTGGCTCAGAAGCATAGAACATAGGGTACAGCTAAAAGGCACCTGCCTGAAGCCCTCTTGTTTACCATACTTAATTTAAATTAGGGTAAGGCAGCATCTTAAGACCTCCTTCCTGAAGTAGGTTTCTCTGTTTGAATCTCGTGGGCAAGAATGGGAGGAGGATCTAAGGTTCTTTCTGAGGGTGGCACAATTTTGGCCCTTTCAAGGTATTTCTGAGTTGTTTGAGGGTTGGAGCAAGAGTAGGTAGAAGTTGTATATTTTTCATATTATCTTCCTACCACCCATCATTATGCCAATTACCTTGAAAGTACTCCTTTAATATTTTTCAACTAAATTATAGAGACAATTTTTAGAAATAATACCAGGACCTACAAATGGGGCTCTTAAATGTTCTTAATGGTAGCAAATCACCGTCTTTTCAGGGTAGAATTTTAAAAAATAATAATCAAGTGTAATTTGGAACTATATTTGAATAAAGAATATGATTAAGCCAATTTTAAGAAATCTGTAATAAACATTTTTTCCCTGTAATTTAAAAAATTAGCTCTTAAGATTTTAAGCAAAAAAAATTATCATTTAAATGAGGACCTAGATCCAAAGACTTTCAAGGACAACACTGACTTAGGTAAATGAGATTGATATGCTTGTTCACAAATTAGTTTTAGTGTTCCACTGGCAGCTCTGAGTGGGACTCTGTCTTCTGTGAGTTCTTAGTAAATATATGTTGACTACATATTTTGAGATACCCATTGTTTAAGACATCACAGCAAAATAGGGAGCAATGGCTCTGGCTTAAAATTTTTCTTTTTTAGTTTAAATATATATTTTATTGATTTTTTTACAGAGAGGAAAGGAGAGGGAGGGATAGAAAGTTAGAAACATCGATGAGAGAGAAACATTGATCAGCTGCCTCCTGCACACCCCTTACTGGGGATGTGCCCACAACCAAGGTATATGCCCTTGACCTGAATCGAACCTGGGACCTTTCAGTCTGCAGGCCGACGTTCTATCCACTGAGCCAAACCGGTTAGGGCTGGCTTAAAATTTTTAACACAATTGCCGCACTGTAAGTCATGCTCCATATGATGATGAATCCATTAGTCAAGCTGCTTGTAACCCTCAGACAGTTCCCCACAGAGCACCTGCCTTACACCTGCTAGTGAATGAACTTCACTCACTAAGCGTGCTTAGTTCAATTTAAGGTTGGGTTCTTAACTGTGAACATGAATTATTTATATTTCCAAAGTCTTAGGAGGAAAAATACATTCTTTAAAAGTTACTTTAAAGATAGATAAAATCTTACTATATTAACTCCACAGAGGGGAAAGTGTCTCAAGTTATGTGTATTTGATATAAAGTAAGATTGGAAAAACTTTTAAAATATCTTTTTGTTGAATATAATTCGCATACAGTGAAATACAGAAATCTTCAGTGTTGCCCTGGCTGGTGTGGCTCTGTTGGTTGAGCATCCTCCCATGCACCAAAAGGTCACAGGTTCTATTTCCAGTCAGGGTACATGCCTGGGGTTATGGGTGTTATGGACCAACATTTGCGAGAATAAGACCACCGACTCCAATCAGGTCTTAGCAGCAAGCAAGGATTTATTGAAAGCTGGCCAGCGTCTGCAACAGGTGCCTGCGTAGGAAGCCCACCCTGCTGCAGCCCCGAGCCTTTCTCTCGGAGCCTATTTAAGGGTGGTAACCATTAATGGAAGCCGGTGTGGAGTCACACCTGGCTGGAGCATTTAACCACAACCTATTCCTTTACAAGCTCAATGGAAATCGGTGTCACACCTGGCTGGAGTGTGTCCAGGCCTCCAAGAAGTACAGATTAACATCAAGATACATAGAGTACAAAGAAGTTACAAAATTTTCTTTACATCAGTTAAAGGTTACATATCTATACCCATTTCACTATATGACACTAAGTGTGCATGCTCATCACAGTGGGCTCCATCCCCAGTAGGGGGCCTGCAGTAGGCAGCCAACTGATGTTTCTCACATCAATGTGTTTCTCTCTCCTTCTCACTTACTTTCTAAAATCAATAAAAATATATGAAATCTTCAGTGTACATGTCCAAGGTTTTGACAAATTCATACATTTGTATAATCCACACCTCCATCAAGGTGTTAGCATTTGCTAGGTAGCTAGTTAGGTATTAACAAAAGCAAAGGGAGCTAAACGGGCTAAGCCTGATTAAGTCTGGAAGCTATGACTTCATGGACCCCCGAGGTTACAGCCGCATCCTTCACCAAAGGGTCATTAACCGAGCAGGCAGGAAACGCCAGCTTTCCAATCTCCCTGGGAAACAACCGGCTGTTCCCCGGGATTCGCAGATTACTGGATTACCTGGGGAAGGATAAACAGCCAGGGAAAAATTCCTCTGCTGAATCATGCACAGCAGAAGCCAGATGATGAAGCAAAACTAAGGCGTGTGCAGTGGGAACCAAAATGGCAACCATGAAGGGGTGGAGTCTGACCTGAGAAAAACTGGGGAAAGGGCCAATAGAATAAGGGCAGGAAGTCCCTCCGTTCAAGATCCAGGAAGGGGACTGGGTAGGGGGAGGCACCCGCAGAGCCTGGGAAGAGCCAGGAAAGAGGCTGGTTTGAAAGAATCTTCTCTCCAGTCTGAGGCTGGCTTACTTGTTTCCTTAGTGGTGAATTTTCATGAGCACAAGTTCTAATTTTTCTGTTATCTTATAGGAGCTTTAAACTTTCAGTTTTAGGTCTAAGACTATAATTCATTTCAAATTATTTTTCATGCATGGTGTCAGATGTTCTTTTCTTCTATATGGAGATCCACTTCTTCAAGCACTGTTCGTTGAAAGATTTTGGTTTCTCCATCGAATTGCTTTGGTATCCTTGTTTGAAAACATCTGAACATACAGGTCTGTTGCAAATAAGACCTAGAGTGCTAGGGGTTCCCCTTGGTTCTGCTCCTCAACCACGGTGCCTTTGCACCTGTGTGTATGGAGTGGGGGAAGATGGGGAGGAGCGGGGGAGGTCCTTTCAGCTTTTAGTCTTTCTCCAATGATTGACCGCCATTACATAGCACTAGGTAGAAGGTTAGGAATCCTTGTGAAGTTTATGTCAGGTCATAATTAGACCAGAGCCATAAGTGTGTGCCTCAGAGGGTCTTTCTCAGCTGTCCTGCCCCACCCCTCATAGGGAGCGTTCTCAGTTCTGATGCTCTGCCCTCAGGCTACGATAGGTCGGGACACTTGCACCTGGGAAGGGCCTCTCAGTTCTGCCTTGTCACCAGGCTCTCTGGTGAGCACTCCAGGGAGTCCTGTGCTGAGAGCTTGGCAGGGCGTGTAGATTGCCCTGTGTGCAGGACACTCAGGATTTCCAAACTCTTAAGGCAGCCGATCCTCTTTCTAAGAGGAGCTCATCTATCTTTAACATGAGTATGCTTTTTTTTTTTAGTAAATTATTAGTATTTGTAAGTTCTTAAATCTTCCTTAAAGTTATTTGGCATGAAAGTGAGGGTCCTAGAGACCCTCTTTTCTTCCTATTTAAAACAGAAAACAGTTGGGGTGAACATTAATTTATGGAAATACAGAAAGTGTCCTTTTGGGTATCTAAATTGTTTGGTTCAGTTGAAACCAAGGTTGAATATCTATTTATTACACGTCTTGTTAGTTCTGCTCAGAGAAAAGCTGTTTTTAAAGTCATCGTGCTGCCTCTATATGTGCAGACTCAAATCTCAGTGACACCAACATAAACTAACTCAGAAGAGGATGGTAACTTAAGCATTTTTAATGAGATAAATAAATGCCCAGGCACCAGACACATTCATCCTCAGGCCAGCACCTTCTCTCCCTGTAACAAGCCAATAGGAAGCCAGCTTTCACTCAGAGATTAGCTCATTAAGCAGCAAGTCAGGGAAAAGGGAACAAGTAAAATTCAAACATTTAGTGAAGGTCAGGCTCTGAGAGGTTGGTACCATGTCACTGTGAGAGGAATACAGTTCTCTCTGGCAATGAATAATTCAAATCTTGAACCAAAGAACCCCTTTTCCAGGGAGCAAACGTAGAGCTTCCCCTGCATTTGTTTGCCTCTGTGACACTCCTTTATCTTTGTTCCTTTTATGACCAAAACTTCTTATCACAGACTCACGCCTTTTTTAGTTTTATTAACTCTACCCCTACAGTTATAGTCCACTCTGTACCTTTTTAAAAAGACTTTGCAAAACTTTACATTCATTCTGTGCAAGGTAAAACTTTTCCTTTACATTTTCTTCCAAATCTAACCTTTTGTGTTATTGTGCACATTTTTACTTGTTAATATCACCAATCCTCAGAATGTTTTGGTCTGCTCAAATATTAAGATAAACAGGCAAATGAAGAAAAACATTAGCATCTAGAAAAGGATTTAAGTATATATGTGGAAGAATAATCATTTAATAAAATGAAATTGGTTAACTTTGGGGGAAAATAATTAACTGAAAGTAGAGGGTCAAATTATTTTTTTTAAAAAAGAATTGTTCACAATGATGATTTCTAAATGGTCGTAGAATGCAGGATTTCAATTTTATTTTTCTCTCTACTATAATCTGAATTATCTAATCTTCCCATAACAAACATGTGTAACTCATATAATTTAAAAAAATTAGTGAAAGAAGCCCAGCCAGTGTGGCTCAGTTGGTTGAGCATCATCCTATGTACCAGGAGGTCACAGGTTCAATTTCCAGTCCGGGCACATAACTGGGTTTCGGGCTTGATCCCCAGTAGAGGTTGTACAGGAGGCAGCCAATTGATGTTTCTCTCTCATTGATATTTCTGTCTCTCTTCCCTCTCTCTTCCTCGCTCTGAAATCAATAAAAACATATTTTTAAAAAAATTAATTAAAAAAACAGTTGATTAGATCAATCATAATGAGAGGCATAGCTGTGTCAGGAATTAAGGAACAATATAAGTATCTAGTTTATGCAGGAACCACTTCCCAACTATGCAGTAATTGACTCGAAAACCTTAATTTGGGCCTCCTATTAAAAATAGTTATCCGACTCTCTCAAACGGGTTTCTGCTAAAGTATTGACTGTCATCTGGCTTTATCTTTTCCTTTATTGACCCTAGATTATTCACTATCACTGGCAGGTGAACTAATTTTGGAGATATGTAGATTTGCTCATCTATCCATCTGGTCACACACATTTGCAAGCAGAATGAATGCATGATTTACTATTGCCCGAGGAATGCAGAAAAGAAAAAGATTTCTCCCAAGAGAAACTTGCTGCCAACTTGATGCTTATTTTGAGAAACAAATCATACCTGCTTGAAAAGAACTTGATTGCACTCACAAGATAATATGATAATGTGGCATGATGCATAGGTTTTTACCAAGGATTATGAAGAGTGAGACAGATCAAAATGTCCCAGGGTGTTGTGGTAAAGAAGAATGAAGAAGGTGCTGCTTACCCTGAACCTCAGAGTACATGGGATTTAGACCCAAAGAAAGGAAGAACTTAATTATTTCAGGAGGGCACAACTGGTGAGGTTAAGGGAGGGGAAATTTTTAGGGAAATAGAGAGATGAGGTTGGAAAAGTAAAGGGGGTTCATTTGATGGAAAACTTCTGAATCCAGATTGAAGAATTTTTATTGAACTTAAAAAATTAAGAGAAATTTTTGAATTGGTCTCAATAATTCAATTCTCCATAACTCCCCGCCCCCCGCAACTTTCTAATAAAGCCCATTGTTGGGTGCTTTAAGGGGGTTCAAGGCTGCTTCTTTTCCATTTTACCATTTCCAGGCAATATCACCCCCAACCAACAAGATCCTCTCCGGGACCTCTGTGCAAGGTGAATACCTCTCTTCAGCCACATAGAAACATCCTCATAACTGGAAGACATGGTATAGTTAACCTCAAAGATGTTCTATTGGACCATGTGCTAAAAAACGCTGCAAAGCTTATGTGATAGGGAAGGATTAAAGGTCTGAGTCAGTGTGTGTGTGTGTGTGTGCGTGTGTGTGTGCGTGCGCGCAGGGGGGGGGGGGGGGGGGGGGGGTTTTTTTTTTTTTTTTTTTTTTTTTTTGGGGTAGCGGGGGGGGGTGTCTTTTTCACTCTACTCTAGGGACTCTCTTCTTCTCTTGGAGCTGGCAACGTAAGCAATCCTAAGAATTCTGGGGCTATGTAGGCGAACTTTCCTCCATCTTTCCTCACTGATTTTTTGTTTTGTTTTTTGTTAATTAAAATTTTGAAAATTTATTAAGATGCTCACTGATTTTTTTTAAAACCCTCTTGACTTTGGTGCTGATCATTGAGATTCAGGGGATGGGCTTATAGTGTCAAAGTTAAGAGAGACTCTAGTGCCATCATCCAGCACACTGGCAAAGATTTCACACTGTGACTGGGAGGTACCAAAAGCCAAGGTAGTGACAGCTGCTGCTACAAGTTGCTGTCTGCCTTCTTTGCTTTGCACATATATCTTCCCCAGAAAAGGTGGCTGGCAGCCTGAATTTGTGCTCCAAGTTCAGGGTTTCTAAGATAACACCTTAATGTAAAAACTTAAATGTGAAGGTCTTTCAGTAGTTGTATAATCAAATGGCAGCAGAGACCATAGAGTTGTACAGATGTCAAAACCAGGTACGTGTGGTGGGACCTGAGACTACGGAGTGCCTATGTCACCGATGGAAGAGATATAGGACTAAGCCGAGTAGTACAAAAATTCATGAAGTGAACTCAGAAAAGCCACCAGGATTGCTCAGAAAAGTCTGAAATGCCAGCAACAGAAAAAAAGTCTAAGATTATTAGAAAAGCCAGGGGTCATGTACTCAATAATTCTTCCTGAATATAACAGCCTCCATGTGGAATAAGCCACCAGAATTCCCTGGAGGATTGTGTAGGCTCAGTGTCTCTGTGGACCCTGCCTTCGTTTTCAAACACCAATCAGCACTTGGAATTGATTAATTTTTCTGTGTGTGATGGCTAGAGCATTCAAGCAGGATCCTCCAGAGCAGCAATTTTCAATCGGTGTGCCATAAGAATTTTTAACACATGCAATAAGTGACTATTTAGTCAGGAGCATTAATCTCTTTTCCCTTAGATTGTCAATTTTAAAAAAAAACCATGAGAATAGTCAACACAACAATAGCCATCTGGTGTGAATGAATCAAAATTATACCTTTTTTGTCAGATTGGCAAAAAATATATAATGTATTTTTTGGTGTGCCGCAGAATTTTAGCAATTAATTTATGTGTGCCATGAGATTAAAAAAAGGTTGAAAATTGCCACTCCAGAGTAACAATTTTGTTAAGTTATGTGAGGAAACAGCTGTATGGAAAAGATCAAATTCTTAGTCCTTGGGGAAAGTGTGATGGTTTGAAAATAAAATGTAATATTGTCCTTGTTCTGACAGAGAACAATCTATGAAGCACTTAGGGTCAAAAGATTGTAAAAACTTTACTCCAAAATCAGCCTGGAATGAGAGATATATGCATTGCTGTAAGAAGGAGGAAGATCGAAACAGTAGCAGAGGCAGAGAAAGAGTTCAAAACAGGTGAAAGTGATGAGGGTAAAGTGGCAACAGCAAAAATCCGGAGGTCAGGGCAAAGATATTGGAATGGACTTCTCTAAACACCTTTTATGTAAACTTTCTACTCATTCATTAAATGTTTGATGTTAGCTGCTTCGAGGAACCTCCACCAGGCTCCTTTCCAGACTCCTGAGTTCCCATAACAACCCCAAAATATATCTAATACTAGGCTTCCATGTAGTCTCTGTTGAGTTAGAGATAGACAGGAGCATGACTCTGCCTCCTTTTGCCCCACCACGTCTTCCCTGAGCTCTGGGCAATTTAGCTCACAAAGGTAGAAAACTCAAAGTTATGGTTCCCAAAGTTCTGCAATGCCCATTATAGAGGCAAGGGGGAAATACTGTGGCTTTGCATTCACAAAGTATGTCCAATGTTAAGTTACCTATAAGATAGTAAATTTGTTGTGGGAATTTGTTAGTCATGCAGCAAATTCTATTAGCCATCCTAACAATGATTTCCATACACTTCAATTACTTCTAGGATTAGAGAATATTCTACTGCCTGAATTTATGGCTGACAACAATCATTAGGTGTGTTTTTGTCACCAAATTGCATAGTCCTAGCTTTATTGATGAAATCAGATGATATATCTATAAGGGGTTTCATTCCTAGAGACTAGTTATTGAAATGGTCTCTTTGATGTTCTCTGAATGAATTTCACTGTTGTATTTTCTTGTCTCTAGTTTTCAATGACCTCTCTCTCTCTCTCTCTCTCTCTCTCTCTCTCTCTCTCTCTCTCTCTTTCTCCATATATATATTGTGCAATGTTAATGACATTAGCACAGATTTCAATTACATCTGAATAGCCAAGCATTAGGGAGCTCTTCTCATGAGGTCACACTGGTCAAAGAAGATAGTCAGAGGCCCTTGGCAGCATGAAAACACTCAGGACTGCAGAACTAACACCAGGAAACAAACCCTCCCTTGTTTAGACAGAGACTCTAAAACGAAGCAATGGTGTTAGAAAACACAAATCTTGGATTGGTACCCAACATCTCCTTTAGAAAGGGGGAGGAAAGCACTCTGACCTATGTCCCAGGGGGGTGGTATCCATTACATTAGCGGCTGTGGCTTCTAGAGAGATCTCAGAGGCAACATGCATTGTCACTAATGTACTTGATAGCTCAGGGGTTCCTTCAGAAAGGGTACTCATTTTGTAGCTAATGTAAGTTAAAGTGCCTGTCTTTGTAGTGCAGTGATTTGAAGTGACATTCTATTAAAGATGTTGCTGACATAAACAGGTCTAGGTGGTAACGGGACAATTAAACAAGAATTATGCTTGGCTGCTAACCTAGAGCCTAATAGTCTTCAAGAAAAACACAACAGTCTTCCTTTCCCTCAATTTTTTTTCCCCACACTATAGTCTCTTTATACAAGTGACAAGTTCAAAAACGAAAAAATTATAGATTAGGACCTCTGTTTTCTACCACTATTGTTCACTACTATCTGCTGGGAGACTTTTTCAATGATGAGAATTTGTAGTAGGTCAGTTTAATCTAAGTTCCATGGTAATCATGACCTTGAGGCTTTGCCAAGAAAAAAGTGGTGACCAAATCGTCCTGCCTTTCTGGCTTAATGATGGGAGCATGAAATCCTTCATCAGCAAGGGCAATGATCTAAAGTACAAGAAGGAATAACCATGACCTATTCCAAAGCATGTAAGCCCCAGCTTCAGCTGACATGGGAGCTGGGATGCAATGCAACCTAGACATATTTGATTCTTGACAATCTAAGGACAAAAATTAAGAAGATGAGTAACCAAGGCCAAACACCAATAATTAATGTCAATAATGTAAGCAAGCTATTACATTCAGGACAGTAATAAGGTAAAATTGCAGTCGTTGCTATAGTGAGATATGTGAAATCTAGCAGGTGGGATAGCTTGAAAATGGATTGGGGGAGAGGATAAGAATTTGGTAATATTGTAGGATTCGCTGCACTAGGTGAGAGTTAACCAATATAACTGGTGCAACTAAGTGCTGAAGTTGGAATAAAGGTGAGAGAAGGCACTGGTCAAATTGGCTTAAAGGCAGCGTTTCCAAGGGCAACCAGCTGCTAAGCCAAAAAGCACAGCAAATAGACTGATAGGCAGTTGACTGGTGAGACGTGATGGGCAGAAAAGGCTGGAGTGCTATTCCTCTTGAGGCATTAAAATAAAAAGAACTTTTTCAAGAAAGATTGGGGCATATAAAATACGGCACTCAGTTTTGCTGATTATAACTCTGAAACAATCACTAGAGTAAAAGGAAGCCAAAAATGTGCTCAGGGGGCGGGGGAGGGGAGAAAGCTATGCAGTACTATTCTGTACCAAGAACATTGCCCAAGATCAGATGGCGAGACCACATCTGGTTTCACATCTCTGTGGTGTCTATTCAGTCATGATTGTGGCTTCCGGGAATAGCTCAGAGGCAAGAGCTGTCTGATGGCAAACATTATGAGTTTTATATCCTTGTGGCTCAACATGTGACCCATGGACCAATAGCATCAGATTTTCTGGGAGCTAATGACTCAGAAGATGCATTTTAATAAGATCCTGAGATGTGCAGTAAAATATGATGCAAGTTTCACAAGATATAATACCGACTGACCTTTCAATTTAATGGGGAGAAAAAGGGATTCTTAGAGTGGCATTTTTAAATCATTTTGATTCATGGAACAATCTAAGAATCTGATGGAAACTATGGGCTCTCTCCTGAAAAATAATATATACACACTGTCATAATGCTTACATTTTCTTCCTGAGGGTTAGGGATTTCCTGAAACCTATGCATGGACAACCTAGCTATTTGTAGACCCCAGGTTAAAAATGTTGTTGAGAGGTGATTAAGGTGACAGATAAATCAAAGCAGTATAAAGAGTTTGAAAGGCAAAAAATACGCCCCTGTCCAACATCATGGGAATATTGTGGTGTGTACCGCTAACCTGGGAAAGGATTGGAATTCAGAATTTGAAGTGTGGCTTCTACTTGAATGCTTATCACTTTCACACCATCATAAAGACAAAAAAAGTTATTAAGTTGAACCATTGTAAATCAGGCAATCAGGGCTGTCTGTATTTTACCACGGACATCATTTAAAATCATAAAGGCAGACAGACTTTCAGTCAGGGTTTTAAAATTTTTATTAAATTTTAAAATTCAATGGAGTGACATTGATTAATAAAATTATATAGGTTTCCAGTGTACAATTCTATTGTTTTTCAATTCTCTATAGACAATGCAACCCCTGAAGCCTGCACTCAGGGCTCCCACAGCCAGCCTTCAGTACACTGTTCACAAATACTCATTCCTTTGGGCACATTTTATGTTTGATTTTGGAAATAAAATGAAGATGACCGAGGAATGAAATGAATCCTTAGGGACAAGTCAGCTCTGCTGAAAAAACACCATGTGACTTCATGGGAAACCAGGTTCCTTCAACCAGGGAAAGTCTGAAGCCCAAACAAGTGTCTTTAAAAGAAAAGATCTCATGGTGGTGACAAGAGTTAGTTATACTTTGTCTTCCCTTTTCTGGTTCAGAGTTCAAAAGATCTCGGGGGTGGGGAGTGGTGGCAAAGAGTTCCTCTGTTTTGCAATCCTACTCTCCTTCACTAAAAGAAAAATCCCCTTTCCAATGCCCATGTCACCTATCAAAAAGCCACCCAACTGAAAAGCAGGTAATAGCATCATTGTAGACTGAGATAAAGTTTGCCTGTGGCTGCATGTTAACTTTCTGTTTGTAGCGGTCTTTAAAGCCAGGCTCTTAATAATGCCGTGTATAACAACGGCTTTTATTTATTCATAAATACAGCACAAACATCTTACTTGTCAAAAGGAAAGGATTTTCTTTTCCTATAAAAAGATAATTAATTCAGGCTGGATAAACTTAATGGTGCGTTTGCCATCTGGGCAAAGCAAACAAAACACCAGAATAGAATTGTGTGAAGTAAAATAGTCAAAATATGGGATAAAAATATGTGCTTAAACTGTATTTTGATTTCTTTAACTACAAACAATTTTCCACCCCAAGTATTATGCTCATGCTTTATTTGAAAGAAAATATAAAAGGCAACAGGGCATAGAATAAATACCCAGCTGAACATGGACAAAAGTTTCAGGTGATTTCTCTCCTTTTTTTCTTTTTTTTCCCACATCAGTAAGTTAAGCAAAATGTTTCACAGGCTCTGCATCTCTTCTCATCAATACCCATGAGGGACAGAACCTCTTATAAAATAAAATAATAATACAGGTGGAAGTGCTTTGTGAACGTTAAAGAATCATAAAAGCTTAAGAGGGTTATTATTTCCATCAGCCTGGGGTGTCCTCAGAGAGCCACCCTGGGAGCTCTGATGTTATTAACTCAATTCAGGAAGCCGAATGTGGCTGATGATCATGATCTCTAATACCATTGAAAAGAGAGTACTTGTCAAGTGGGACCATCACTGCACCAACTTTCTAGCCTCACCTTTAAGCTCCTCGCTGTCACTTATTCAGAAATAATGTTCCTTTCTCATCCTCTCCTTAAACACACCAGCCTTTGTTTCTTCTAAGCCACTCCACACCCTGACCGCATGAGTCCCTGATTTCATGGAGTATGACTGCGCTTTCTCTCCATCCCACCACATCTGTTTTGCCTCTTCCCGTGTCTGGTTTTAAATGTGCCCATCACCAGTCAGCAGACTGTATCACTACACATGTCTTGGAGCCTTTCTCTACCCCATTTTCCTGGATGAGAAGGACCTGCCTTCATCACATCACGTGGTTCTCATTAAAATGTGATTTAGCCCTGACTGGTTTGGCTCAGTGGATAGAGCATCAGCCTAAGGACTGAAGGGTAGCAGATTCGATTCCAGTCAAGGGCATGTACCTTGGTTGCGGGAACATCCTCAGAAGGTGGTGTGCAGGAGGCAGCTGATCGATGTTTCTAATTCGCTATCCCTCTTCCTTCCTCTCTGTAAAAAAATCAATAAAATATATATTTTTAAAAAATTTAAATGTGATTTAGAAAGCCCTTCTTGCAAGAAGCCTTCCCTGTGTTAAGATGTGGACCACAGCTCAATTCTGACTATGGCAGAACTCAACACCGAATTTACATGTTGACCCTCATGGCCTTTTGTCTCTCACATCCTATGAATAGTAAACAGGTTTGTTGTAGTTAACAGTGAACGAATAATTGCTTGCGGAAGTTGATCTCCAGTAAGTGTTGCAAGGAATTCATTCAATGACTGCAATAATAAAGTGTAAGATGATGTTACCAGAAATATATTTTTACCCTGGGATTCAGTGGTCAGGAGATTTTGACTTCAACTCTTCTCGGGACACTAGACACATGTATTTTTTATACATGTCAGAATAAAAGTCCCTTTCTTTTGGAGTATAAAGCACAACCCTTACCAGAGCCCATCCCATCAGATGATACTTGGTTTCCCAGTTTATTTCAGTGCTTTCTCTGAGCCTGCCCACTCTGGCCTTCCTGCCACTCTTTGAATATGCCATAATCCGCCAAAACCGGTTTGGCTCAGTGGATAGAGCATCAGCCTGCGGACTGAAGGGTCCCGGGTTCGATTCTGGTCAAGGGCATGTACCTGGGTTTCGGACACATCCCCAGTGGGACGTGTGCAGGAGACAGCTGATCGATGTTTCTCTCTCATCGATGTTTCTAACTCTCTATCTCTCTCCCTTCCTCTCTGTGAAAAATCAATAAAATATATTTAAAACAAAAACAAAAACAAAAACAAACAAACATATATGCCATAATCCTTCCTCGCAGGCTGTTTCTCCAATTGCTTCTTCCCACTCCTCCCCGCTCCAAATAATTCCTAATTATAATTTATAGTTGAACTCAGATGCCACTGTCTTAAAGAAGTTCTCTCTGATATCTTGAACCAATCCCTGTATATGCTCTGCTGGAGCCCTTCACAGAATTGGTATAAATGAACGAGCACTCATGTGATTAATTGGGTCATGTGACTTTCTGATGCTAGAAATAAACTCCATGAAGTCTGAGACTACCACTGCCTTATTCCCAGCTGTAACTGCAGCACCCAGCATTATGTTCACACAGTAGGTTCTCAACAAATTGGATTACAATATACCTGAAGGAGTGAATTCCTTACTGAAAGAAAACAGTGACAATGATGACATTCAGGAAGTATTGACAACATTTCTAAAAACTGATTGAGCAATTCTCAGTTCTGCTTCTGTGTAATGAGTTCCCCTGCAATTCCTCTCAAGCTTATTTTGAAGTCTCGGATTGAAGAAGTAAAATTTCACGACTCTTCATTAATGATTCATCAATTTTTCTTCTGTGTCGCATCAGATAGATTATACAATTGGGGACTTTTCAGTGAAGCTAAAATTTACCTTGCACAATAAATTCCATAGTCAAAACAAAAATTCAGCCATCAGACACACTCAGAAGCGTGGAACCAAATCTCTATGGAAATGGGATTTCCCCTGGGCAAAATGTTTATACATGGTATGCATCTGCTAGCTGTGACTCACATATGAATGCAGAAAGCTTACACAAAGCCTGATATAACACAGATGAAGGAACAAAAATACATTTGCTAGTATTTCTGCGTGTTGGGGAGGAGAATATTACTTGATTTTAAAATTACTCCTGATTTTATTATTGTGTACGTCAGTTTCACCTATGAGCCATTAAATTTGATGGCCATAAACAGTAACACATCAAAATATAAGCTACTCTCACAACAGCAGCATAACAAAGCAATTCCATTGACTCTCTGTTCTAGGATAAAGAATGAGAGTATATAAAACTAGACCTGTGACCGGATTTTAAAAATCCCTGTGCTCACCAATTCTGTCTTGTTCCTGTTTGCACTTCCATGTCCTCTGCCTTCTAGTCCTTTTTGCTTATTCTGGGAGAGGTTAGAAATAATATTTTCTCATACATCTTTTTCTGTCTCTGCAATGAAGAAAAGATGAGATTATAAGTCATCAATAGGGCTTTGGACTGTAAACCTGACTTTTATTAGCTTTACCTTTACTATGTGAGGTTCTAAGCCTACAAATGTGTGCTTTATTATATGGTATTCACAAACACTTTCAGCAATTAGGGCAGTAGGTGAGACAGGAGCGCTGTGTCCTCTCGTCAAAAGTGTCTTTGTCCAGGAAAATGACATTGGGCTGGTTAATTACAGAGAACAACTCAAGAAGGAAAAACTTTGAAATAAAATGAAAGACTGATTTTGTTAAGAATATAGAAATGAAAAATAAAAGGTAATGTTTTACATTGTTATTTTGTTCTTAAGTTAGCTAAGGGTGTTTTAAGAAGTGGTATATCTATGCTTTTGGTTTCTCTCTATATATATTTTATTTTATTTTATTTTTTGTTAATCCTCACCCGAGGATATTTTTCCATTGATTTTTAGGAAGAGTGAAGAGAGAGGGAAAAACAGAAACATCGATGTGAGAGAAACACATTGATTGGTTGCCTCCTGCCCTCGCTCTGGCCAAGGTCTGGGCTGCTTTGGGTTTCTTAAGATCCATGTTAAATTAAGCCACTAATGGAGAGGAATCCTACTTTTGAGGGCTGAAAAGTGCCAAATTTTATTTTTTTTTAATTAAATCTTTATTGTTCAGATTATTACAGTTGTTCCTCTTTTTCCCCCCATAGCTTGCCTCCACCCGTTTCCCTCCCCACCCTCCACCCGTACC
>NW_006292604.1:3346111-3362872 GCF_000327345.1 Myotis davidii | reverse complement strand
CTCTTTCCTTCTAGTTGTAGAATTTCCACTCAGCCAGCCTTCCTGTGGTTCTGGATGATGTCCATTCCATCTTTTAGTTGTATTTTTGAAGTGGTTGTGCGAGGCAGCAATCTCCGGTGTTTACCTATGCCGCCATCTTGGTTTCTCGTCAGAAGTGCCAAATTTTAAACCCACTTGCCTGCTTATATACCAGAATGGATATTTGGTCACTGTAATATTCATTGCCATTATTGGTGATGTGACTGCTGCTATGATTTTCCTTCCCCCATCCCAGAAAACACTGAAGGGAGGCTAACTTTAAGGATTGAATTGGAAACTTAACAGTTTAATTGGTGCATTTTCCCTACCTTTTATCAATAGAAATCTAGGGGGGGCAAACAAAAGATAAATTTTAAAAATTTAATTTCAGATGAATTAAAACAAACAAACAAAAACCCCCAAAACAAGCAACAAAGAACTGCCACCATCCTAATCTCTAAACTTTAAAGTGTGGCTTCCAAGTACTATTTGTCTGGACTAAGGTCAAGGAGCAACTGAGAGCCAACACATGATTCTGAAGGTCAAATAGGATACAGATTTCTTCAAAACTAACTTGAAAGAAAATTTAAAGTGTATATTAATGAGATACATGAGCATGGATGGTGCACTGGGTGACAAAAGAATGTTGCAATAGAGAACCAGTTTGTACTGTGCAATGGAGAGAAAGCAAATCTATAGAAGATCAATTCCTACTCTATGGTCTCTCAGTGAACAGTCAGAGGGGAATTGGGTGAAAGAAATTTGTGGTGAGACAAGTACATTTTATTTAAGTCATAGTTCACCAAAAGAGAGCTTACAAATCTTAGTATGTTGCAAAGCTATATAAATAATTATTTTATGACAGAAAGTCATAAAATCAGTTAATTATACAAATACAGCACACACACACACAAAAAAAACACCCTGAAAATAAAGCACCTGTGCTTGGGAAAGCATGAAATAAAGTATCATTGTAACCATTTGTTTTCTACATACAATTCTACTTATCAGTGAAGGTTTTATTGCCACATTACATACATGCCAGGAAGTTGTAATTTCTTTCTTACTTAACAGTTCTTTATATGTCAATAACCAAATTACAGAGGAAATCCCTGATTTAACACCTAGTTTCTCCTATCTTGTTGACAGTCAGTCAGTTCTCCCTCTGGGTGCCACACCTCGCTGAGAAGTAAATGAAGGTGGGTAGTCAGTGGTCACAGACCCAGCAGTTGTTAAATAATTTGACTATCAACCTTAACAAATGTCCCTTATTTTCTTATAAGAAGTAAAACATCAGTGCAGTTTCAAAGGATAAAATATGTACATAATTTTATTCAAAAATTTATATTATGTTACAAATATGTACAATCTCAATAATAAATTAAAAATAAATGTTCGTATACATCATGTTACTCAATGCCATTTTTCTGCCTTCATTTCTAAGAGTTCATCCGACGCAAGGTCCTGATCATCTTCTTGCTAGAAAAACTTCTTTGGCAGCACACTGGAAATGCAAAGTGTTTCGGTGCCTTTGAGGAATGGGAAAGTGTTTGTAAATAACAGAAATGCTGAAGAGGATCACTGCAATCAAGAAGTGCCGATGAACATTTGTACAATATTTACAAAACTTCGCAAAAATTCCTTAACATTTTTTTCCTCCAATTCCTCACATTCTTTGCATCCAGATTCAGTTATAGTCTGCAAAATAAAAAGAAAGGATTAGAATGGAAAGTCTGGTATATTTTGAATCATACAGTGAGGTCTTGAGACATTAAAACTTGGGCATGTTAATATCATATTAGGAAGAACTGGGAAATTTGATGTGGGCTTATTTTTATAATGGACTAGAGGCCCGGTGCATGAAATTCGTGTACAGGGGGTCCCCTCAGCCCAGCCTGCACCCTCTCCAATCCGGGACCCTTCAGGGGATGTCCGACTGCTAGGGATCACAAGGATTGGGTGCTGCCCCCCTCTGTTGGCCTGGTTGCCCCTACCTGCCCACCCTGCTGGCCTGGTCACCTCTTACTGCTTCCCATGCTGGCCTGGTCGCCCACAACTACCTCCACTGCTGGCCTGGTCACCTCTCACAGCACTGCCCCTCCCCACCAGCCTGGTCACCCCATGCAGCCTGCTTGTTCAGTCATTTGGTAGTCCCTCACTAACCCCGCTGCTGGCCTGGTCGTAGGCAGCCATCTTGTGAGGGCATGAGGGTTAATTTGCATATTACCTCTTTATTATATAGGATTAAGGGCATTGACAAAAGTAAGCCATGTCTATCAGACTATGGATTCCCTACTTAGAGCCTTCAATAGTTTCTGCTCATCTACCCCCAAATGAAGTCCAGGCCTCCCAGCATGGCACATAGGCCCTGCTTACCTATTTCTTGCACATTTCCTCACTGTCTCAAACATTCTGCCCTAGGAACACTGAGCTCACACCTTTATCCCCACGCAGGCCATGCTTTTAGATGCCTCACTGCCTTTACTTCTCGCTCTGTCTGTTCAGCACTTCCTATTTCAACTAAGATGACTCAGCTGCTGTCTGAACTAGGAAGTTTTTCCTGAACCTGTGAGTCCCAGTGATGAGCCTAAATGTCCCACTGCTACATTCTCAGAATCCCTGGTGTGAATTCTCCCGTACAACGCATCGCATATTACACTGACGTTATGGACTTTTATGCTTTTTATACCACTATTCTTAAATGCTTCCAGGAGAGCATGGCCATGAAATTTTGTTTCCCTAGCATTTAGCACAGGGCTGTACACATAGTATTCATGCAACCATTGCTGGTTGAATTGAACTATTTATGTGAATACCACAAATCCTTGTAATTCAAACAGAGTTTCACTGATAACTAGAATATTTCAAATGTAGAAATCATAAATACATTTTTGAGATCAGCTGAACCATGAAACCTCTACCAGCAAAAAACAAAATTAGATTCAATATCCATTAAGCACTTGAAATTCAGATTCACCAGTATTCATCAAGCACAGATTCTATGCTAAGCACTGTCATATTCCATATAACGCTGTCCGATTTGATACCGAAAATAATCATGTCAGATAGGAAGGCAGAGGTATTAAATGACACAGCTCAGTTGACATAATAAATGAAATTCTCCATGTCCAAGTCTTTTGACTGTGCAGTCCCGCCCACTCCTTCCACTACATGTGTCACACTATGCCAGAATTGCATAAAAGAGCTGACCATTGATATTATGAATTATTTGTTGCATGACTCAGTCTTTCTATCAATAAGATAGAAACAACACATCACAAAGAGTATTTTAAACATTAACATATTCTTTTCATAAACACATTGAGTAAGTAGTATATGCCAGGCATTGTTCTGGGAGTTGGGATCCAGCACTGAAAAAAACAAAACAAAAAAACACAAAACCTGTCCCTTTGAAGTTGACATTCGAGTGGGGAAAAGCAGACAATATTCATTAAGTAAAATGCATAGTATGTCAGAGAGTAGGACATGCAGAGAAGGGGACATAGCATGCTCACATGGACTACAAACTGTAAAGGGGTGACATCACTGAGAAGGTGACATTTAAGTAAAGACTTAAAGCAGCCTGGAATTCTTAGGGAAAAATCCAAGGTGTCCAGCCACACAAGCTTTAGGCTCTTTGCACTTTGAGTTCCCTCCACCTGAACATACTGCCCCAAGTATCCTTAATGCTCGTTCCCTCATGTCTTTGTCAAATGTCAGCTTAGTAGGTAAGCCTTATCTAAAGTAGAGTCCCAATGCCTTTACCTGCCTTCTTTTTGGCCATTAGATTTAGTGAGTAACTGATGTATTATTCATTTGCTTATTGATCAGTTTACTTATGCTTCCTCCCTCCTTAAGATCAGGGACCATATTTGTCTTTCACTCCTATTTTCCTGAGGCCCTACAATGGAGCTCAAAAGTTATTTGTTAAATTAATTAATTATTATATCTTCTTCGTTCATAAAACTTCTTTCTATCCACTTGGCTTTGGCCTCTAGCGTTTTGCCATGAGAGCCATCATCTGTTGTACCTTCTGTTAGCTGATCTCCCAGCCTACAAGAGGAGCTCCCAGTGTTTGCCTTCCTGGAACCCCATATTGCTTATGTTGCCTGAGATAGTCTAAATTATTAATATTTGATACTCAAATTATTCATATTTTTTGTTATCCTTTTAAGCTTGTGTAAGAAGATGGACTCTGATGTGAAACTGCTCAGATCTGAATCCTGGCTCCCCATTTTCTTAGCTGCATGAATTGGAGGAAGTAAGTCAAGCTCTCAGTGCTCCAATTTCTTCAACACTGAAACAAACAAGGACAACTATCTCACAGATTTATTGTAAGGACTCAGCGAATTACCAATTAACCCCTAAAGATTGTGTCTGGTGGAGTAATAACCCAATATACATGGATTACTAGTATTCATACCAAACCCTTAATTGTGCGGAGTAAGGTCTACCCACTGCACCTGCTGATAAACACCTTGAGGTCAGTGACCTGACTGGTTCACCACTGTCACTCTAGCACTGAAGAACACTGCCTGGCTCCATGCAGTACACATGTGCTGAATGAATAAGTCAATGAGCAATTTAGGATCGTGTGCACACTAGTGATGCTTCCATTCTGGGTGCCACTCCACTGGAATTAAGTCCCCCTCCCTTCCGGGCGTCTGCTTGTCCATTCTATCCAGCTCATGACATCCCCCAGTCAAGCCAGAAACATCTGCCGTAACTCACCCCATTAGATGATAAACTGGAGTTTGTTAGGATGATAAGGTTTTCTATCACCTCTCTAATGTCCATATTATTCGACTCCTGCCAAATAACATGTAACTCCAGGAGAAAGCACTTCATCGCTGTGACTTTGCAATTGGGCTGAAAATAAAGTTACAAAGAACCACTTTGAGAAACACGTTATTTTCCCATTTTTCATTTTCATATAGATGCAACTTTGATTTTTTTAAAAAAAGTCAATCCAAATATTTCATAAAGAAACACAATACCCCTAAAATTTTTTACAAAGGAAGCAGCTTGATTTTTTTCTTAGCAGTGAAATTGAAACCAAAGCAAACTACTAACAAAGCAATCAAGGAGGATGGTGATATTGTACAGAAGAAAGAATGAAACTGGAAAACGTGGAAATCCTAGGTCACCTTTACTCACTGAGCACAGTTCCTCTGTATAGAAGGGTGAGGATACTGTCTGAGACTCTGAAAACACTGATATCTGTAGTGAAAGAACTTTTAGGATCAGGTGATACTGTTAACATTTGAAACAGTGGTAGCTGTCAATCATGCTATTCCTGCAAGATCCACAGTTTCAGAGGCAGATGGGATTCCAGGAAATTTATTAGAAAAATCAAAGCAGGGGTAGTACCTAGTTGGCCAAATCAGAAAGGTACCTTATAGGTAACACACAAATGTGTTTCCCACAAGGGTTACCTTAACAAAAACCTAAACTGCAAAGAAAAGAGGCATTTAATGAACACCTCGGGATTTGCCCATGTGATGCTTGACTCCAGGCATTGCACAGTGCTGGGACCCTGCAGGCCCTGAACAATGCTTACTGCACAGGTGAATGAAAGCAGAAACACACTCATGTGCCTGGCACTGGCAACACAGTAGTCATCCAGTTTCCCGTAGCCAACCACAGTCTGAAAATATTAAATGGAAAATTCCAGGAAAAAACAATTCATAGGGCATGGCTCTATGATCCTCCTGACATGTCGTCAGAAGGTAAATAGTAGCTTCATAACACTCCATCACTTCACTTCATCTGATCACAGAGGCATTGTATCATCTCACATCATTATAAGAAGGGTGAATACAGTACATTAAGATATTTTGAGAGAGAGACCACTTCATACAACTTTTTTACAGTATATTGTTATAACTGTTATTGTTTGTTGTTATTTATTATTGCTAATTTCTTACTGTGCCTAATTTATAAAATAACTTTAGCATATGTATTTAAGTAGGTACAGGAAATAATAACAAACTAGAACAATTACAATAATGTACTGTAAAAAAAAAGTTATATAAATATGGTCTCTCTCTCTCTTTCTCTCAAACATTGTATATATAGAGTTCGGTACTATCTGTGGTTTCAGCATCCACTGGGGTTCATGGAATATCCCTCATAGATAAAGGGAGACTAATGCATTCCCTTTCCCCAAAAACAGCCGCTCAGGATCAAAAGGGCAAATACTATCACCAAGTTGGTAGTAAAATAGATAATAAATAAAATCTATATATATAAAAGCCTAATACACAAAGTGTCCCCTCAGGAGTTTGGCCGACCGGGAATTTGATCACTCGCTATGACATGTGCTGACCACCAGGGGGCAGCGCGGAATGAAGGAAGACCCTGGCCAGCAGCCAGCAGCCCCTAGAGACCCTACCCCTGCATGAATTTCATGCACCAGGCCTCTAGCAGAATAATAAAAAATAAAACCACAGTTCAGAAAAGCACCCAGGTAACACAGCTAGAAAGTGACTGAGTCAGGATTTAAATCTCAATGTCAGTCTCAACTTCTTTCTACAACCCAAGAATTGCAAGGTTAAAAAAGCAATCTCAGGATGCTGAGAATTGGTGGTTAATTGACTACTGTCTACTTTGAATAAATGCAAAGAAAAATGGAAAGCATGCTGAAGCCAAAGGAGGGAGACGATTTCTGTGTGCACTGCACTAAGTGGTCGATGAATATCTATTTTTCCTAGTTTTTGGCTATGGCTTCCTTCCAATAGTACTTAGAAAGTCCCGGTGGGGGCAAACCCTTCTATTTCATGGAAGTTCTAATTGAGAAATAACAGAGAGGACTCACTATTCTGAGCAATACATGGCATAATTTGTTTTCTATGAGGTGAAGAAGTCAAGGAATTGTTTCTTGATTTTTAGTAACCAATCAAGAAAAGGACTAGCAAACATGCCTTGGGCAATGCCAAGGTATTTATTAACAAGTTCAATATTATTATTTAATTCTGATAGGTTTTCTGGGTTGTGTTTGTTTCTTTTCTCACAGAGAAACCAGCCAGGATCCTTTTCTGACTATTGTAGAGATTCATGCAAAATGTGAGCCATAAATGCATTTAAGCAATTTGTAGGAAATATGATTAAAGATGGTAATATACTACAGCACTGGAAACAACTGATATGTTGGGTACTCTTAAATTAAATCAGTTAACCTGATTCTTGTATTTAATTGCATCACAAAATTATATGATATATTTTGTTTGACATTGTTGGAAAAGGCTTTTATATATTGTATCAAAAAAGCATCTATGTAGCTCTTTGTTCCAAAGCCCCACAATCTCAACAATTACTTATAAAAATTCATTGATTGTATAAGAAAACACCAAAATTTAGATTTTAAAACTACATATTTTAGTAAATTTATAAAAAATATACTTAGACTTTGAAAACTGGAAAATATAGTAATTTTAAAACAAAAACTATACTCACATGAGCATCACTTTCAGTATATAAAGTGGCATCAATATGTATAGACTGAAAGGGAAGAAAATTAGATAATATAAAAAATTATGCACTGCTTTAGATGAGAACAATCTACTGACAACATTAAATTAAGCTTTTTAAATTAAATTCTTTGAGATAATTTTAGACTTGTATATAATTATAAGAGAAATTACAGTGAGACCCTGTGTATCCTTCACCACTGCCCCCCAATGGTAATATCCTGCATAACCACAGTACAAGATTACAACCAGAAAATTACACTGATACAATCCACCCACCTTGTTTAGATCTCACCATATTTATGTGCAATAAAGTGTGTGTATGTGTGTGTTGTTCTATGTAATTGTATCAGTGGTTTGTATTTCAGTTATTATATTTTCGTTTTTATAATTTCTTATTTGGTTCCTTTTATATAGCGTATTACTCTGCAAAGACTTCCTGATTTTTTCAGTTGTTTCAAGAATATCTGTAATTGCCTGTGGGTGCAATTTTATGATGTTGCTTGAAAATCCTTGTGTAATAATTCTGACATCTAATCCATGTCAGTTTTAGAATGTGTTGATTATCTTTTTTCACTCAAGTTGTAATTTTTTCTGCTTCTCAATATGATCAGTGAGTTTCAATGGTATTCAGGTACTTTGGCCATTACATCTGGAGACCTTGATCTTATTTAAATGTTCTAATTTAGCCTGCAGTCACCTTGATTAGGTTTAGCATGCAGGGTCTGACCTATGTTTGTGTGCTTAGATTCCAATGAAGTTCCGTTTTCAGAATTTTTGTTGTGCTGATTTGGAAGGGTGGCTCACTTCATGCCCCTGGGACTCCGTTGGTCCCTGCTGTGTCACCCAGGGGGGCAGAAGACACTTCATTAAACACAGTTGTCAGTGGGCTCCTCTTCTCTGCCCCTCCACCCTGTAAGCTCTATCAGCCCAGTGGGTGATGTTAGGTTGGAGAGGGGTTCTCTAGCCCACAGGCAGAGAGCCTTTCCCAGGGTCAGGCTATTCCCCTTGCAATTGCCCCAAAGATGTCTGGTTTCTCTACAGTGGTTAGCAAACTGCGGCTCGGCAAACCACAGCTCGCGAGCCACATGTGGCTCTTTGGCCCCTTGCGTGTGGCTCTTCCACAAAATACCGACTTCTGTGCATGGGCCATGAAGTTTCAGTTGCACTGTAAGTGAGCGCCCTCATGTAGTATTTTGTGGAAGAGTCACACTCAAGGGGCCAAAGAGCCACACGTGGCTCACGAGCCGCAGTTTGCCAACCATGGCTCTAGTAGAAGCAAATCTCTCTCTGGGCTGTTGCGACAGAGAGCTCTTCATGCTGGGCCATTTATTAATTGAATTCAAAGATAATTAGGATCCAAAAATTGTAAGTAAAAAATTTCAATTGAGGTTCTACAAGGCCCACTAATTTCTACAAACATATTTTTGTTTCAAGTGAGATGCGTTAAGACTGACAGCAAAACACAGGGACAGGGCTATGCCACAATTACATCAGATAGTTTATGGGAATACCAGGACTTACTTGAATAAGATTTTCAAATTTTTTCAAATCACTTATTACATCCTGCCAGTTTGCCTCTGTTTTTGGAAGGCTTGCACTGATACAGCTGAAAGCAAAACCAAAAAGTAAAGCATTTTGAATGAACATAATACCGTCTTGATAAATACTAAAGGCAAAAGAGCAAGCAAGAATGTTTTGTCCTGATGAGTGAAAAGATGAGTGTTAGTCTTGCCTTCATACATCAACATCCCTAGAGGAACAGAAACACCAAACACGTAGGACAACCTTGTGTGAATTTAAAGCTAATTTGGGGACTGACAAAGTTATGAAGACATAACATATAAAAACTGGGGGCAATTGATTACAATGAATAAAAACAGTACACAATGCGTGGTATGGCTCAGTAAATGTTTTTGAATGAATGACTATTTTTCTTTAAGTAGAGGTCCCATCAGACTTTTAAGTCTAATAAATAAGTAACATTTTTAAAATGAGCAATAATCACCTTCATATAATGATTTTGAATTGAAATGTTCTCTATAGTACATTAAACATGCCCCTGGTATGCTGTGCACATCATCGCTATGCTTGCAGCAGCCTTTTCCATAAACATGATAGACGTTAAGCCCAATCGAGGCTGAGTGATCATATACTTACTCATTTTGGTAAGACAGAAATTTTGAATCTGGACAAAGATACGTACACTGACCAAATGACTATGGGATGATTCTGAAAGCTTCATGAAAAATAGCTGCACCCTGACGGATTTTCATAGAGGCACGGACTCAACACTAATCCTTCTTTCGAGGAAGGTTTACCTGTGCAAATCTACTGGCTCCCCACACTGTGAGGTAAAGGCTGACCTGAGTCAGATTACAGAGCTAGAGGTTGGGTGCTTAGGCCAAGCGGCGCGGTTTACTAGTTGCATCTAAGAAAGAAGAAAAAAGTTAATCGGCATGGAAAATATGAATATTTTAGGAGAAAAAACAAAAGGTCTAGAGAAAGAAAGAAATGCTTCCAAATGAACTAGGATAGGGCTCAAAGGACAGGAGAAGCCAGTGTCAGGAAATAGATTTTTTTAAAAAAGTAACGCGATTGAATCCTAAATATCTATTTTGTTACTGCCATGAAAATCATGCAGGATATTAATAAGGAAGGTACTTTCAAGTGTAGTTATATACCAAAGGTCCATTTTATCTGCAGGATGTAAATACTCTTCGCAATCCTATTAGGATATAGAAAGGTTCAGTGTTTACCAAACCTTCTGAGTCTCCATAATCAGCCCTCTCTCATACCCCAAATACTGACTACCTAAGGTGTAAGGCGACTGAACATACACCATTTCCTAGGGAAGATATTGAGGAAGAATGGCAATTAGCATGATGATATTTATGCCTAAAGATAAAATTACCTCCAAATGAAGACATGAATGCCAGCCTCAGTTAAGAAATGACTGTTCAGAAGTAAACACAAATAGCACTGGATGGACGTACTCCTCAAATATGGTTTCTGGAAAATAAAATCATAGAGAAAATGATTAAATATCTTAGCTAAAAGGTGATATTTAAATTAGTAGTTTATCATATCTTTAAACCAAAATTTAAGAATTAATGTTCTTTTTTCAGAATTAATAAAACTAGAATGTATCTGCTTTGTTGCCTGCCCTCCAGCTTTGTTTCTTGTGGGCAAAATTCTTTAATATGTTTTTAATACATACCAATTTTAAGAAAATGTACAAATCTAATAATATCGCCACCAATTTTTTTTATTATCCTTAATCTCCTTCTCATTCTTCTTTCATTTTGAATAGTTCAACATATTTTATGCAGTATAGATTAATAACACAAAATACTAGCCTGGGTTTATAGTTCTAGACTAACTTCATGCAACTGTATGAAAATTAATTATAAATGAATATCACTTGGAGAACGAATTGGATAGAAATGGAAGTAACTGAAGACACTCATGCCATCATGAGAGCCACTGTATAATAATCTTTCTTGGTGATTTAGGAATATCACTTCTCTTGGGACCTCCCAGAATTTTGATACTTTTGTCTGCCTCTTTCATGTTGTCAAAGCTTTAGAATTTCAGATGGCAGTGTTGACTGTCACCTTAAGCACTAAGACTCTGTGATTCATTTAGTCTATGCTGAAGGCATGAGTAACAAAAACCCATACTGCACAATTCACTGAGGAGATATATATTTAAAGAACAGTAGAGTGAGGTAAGTGAAATAATACATTCACAAGCAAGACATGGAGAGTATATCAAGGTTAACAGAGTTAAAAATCCTATTATATTTACTTTCAAAATAAGAACAATCCATGTGAGAACAAACATCTGTTACATCCCAAGATCTCTAACGAAGAGTCACATTATGAAATATCTGAAATTTAAGTGACCTTTTAGAAAAAGTCCATATACTATCTTCATCTAATTATTCTTACCAAAATTCTCATTACTCAATGCCCAGATAAAGCCTTAAATACTGAAGAAGAGCTGGCTATGGCAATGGGTTTCCAGCAGCCATCCATCCAGAATACTTCCTATAATAAAATCCAGGGAAATAATGATCCATTAAAAACACAAATAAACTCTAGGGGGTTGGGGGAAGAAAGCAAGGGAATTAATATTTATTGAGCACAGGGAAGGTCAAGGGGGGTGGGGAAGGAGACATATGTACTACTCTTTGTAATATTTTAAGCAATAAAGCAAAATTAAATAAAAAAGAAAGGATAGAGATGAACAATATTATTTCCCAACTAAAAAAAAAAGAATCATCCAAAAACATGAATTACTTAAGAATAAATTCTGCTAAATAATGTATACAAGATCTCTGAAAACTACAAAATATCTCTGGAAGAACCAAAATAGGTAAAGAACAAAAATATGCCATGAAAAGATTAAATATTTTTTTAAATATCAATTTTCCCCAAAGTAAAAAAAAAAAATTATTGAGTACCTATTTTTTCTCACAGGCACTCTATTAGTCACTGAATATATGTATCACATTTAATCCTCACAACAATTGTTATGCCCAGATTTCAAGACCCCCAAAGACAGACCACTAGGGAGCCGAGTCCAATGCAAAAGCAAAGAGCCTTTATTCAAGCCCAGGCTTGGTCCCTCTACCTCCTGTACCAGCACAGTGGCAGGATGCAAGAGAGCCCCGAGTTTTGAAAGAACAAAGACTTTATAGGGCTTGGGGTCAGGAGGGTGATGGCCCACTCGGACTACTGATTGGCCAATTGTGGTTGGCTGAGTGAGGGCTGGGGGCTAGTGACGCAAGGGCAGGGTGCCGCTAGGGTCTGGTTACACAAAGACAGAGGGGTGGTCAGCATACTTTTGGCCTTGAGTTTGTTTTCCCTTGCATTCCTATTGGCTGAGATAAGGGCAGGCTGAGTAACTAATACATTCTGTGGCTTTTTCTTGGAGGAGGGGTTAGGGACACAGCTATCAGTCCTGTTCTGTCCTTTCACAATCCTGTGGGGTAGGGTTATCAGCATTTGGCAAGTTGTCTGGGCCCCACAGCAAATCTAAGACAGCCAAGATTAGAAACCAACCAATAGATGGGTCTCTCTCACCTCATTCTCTCTCTCAGAAAAAAAGAAGTGTGTGTGTGTGTGTGTGTGTGTGTGTGTGTGTGTGTGTGAGATCCATGTTGGTCAAAAAAAACACCTGAAAAGGTAAAATATTCTATTCCTTTCTCTGGTAAGGACTCAATGTGTACTATTAATATCCTATCTAATAAAAGGGTAATATGCAAATTAACCTTCACTCTGTCACAAAGATGGCGGCGCCCATAGCCACAAGATGGCGGCATCCAGTCCTGTCAGGCCCCCTGGAGTTCCCCAGTCCCAGTGGGGCAGCCGCTGAGAGCAGGCAGCATGAGTGGCCTGGCAGAATGCTTGCTTTGTCACCGTGGCAATGAAGGGCCTCTGGGCAGCGGGCATGGATGAGTGGGGGATGGGGGGAGGCACACTTGCATCGTTGCAGGACAGGCTGAGGGACACCCCCCCACACACACAAATTTTGTGCACCGGGCCTCTAGTATAATTATTATCAATGATAGTAATATTAATTAGGCTACATATTGCTTACCTAGTGCTCTCAGATTTATTTATCTATTTATCAAATAATTTATCTCAAAATTATTTTCATGTACATTATCAAATTCAATCCTGGCAATATTGTTATGTAGAAGATAGTATTTTTATTTAACAGTGAAGAAACTGAGGCTCTGAGAGATTAAGTAGTTTGCTTCAGTTAAATGTCATACATGTGGCCATAAAATATGACCTCATATTCCAGGTTGGGCAGGAGGAGGAGGCATGCAAGGAATTTCACAAATTCTGTGGTTGGGAAGTGTAGGCTCCTTACTGTAGGAAGAACCTGACCCACTCCAAGCTAATAATAAATAAAAAGCCACCGTCTCTGCTGGCATAAAAGCAGGTCTTCCAAAGTAGAACTCAGTTCTCCCACAGGCCTTATCTCGTTTGACTCTCAACAAAAACCTGTCAGAGAGAAGTGTCTGAAACCAGGTTCGCTACTTTACGAAAGGCAAACAGAGGGATGAAATACACTGTCCACTTCCTTTGCTGCCATGTTTTTGGAGAACTACAGAAGAGTGGTTAAGCCTGGCATACAAATTGCATGTGGTCATAAAATGCCCTTTTAATCAGCATTTTTTGTTTGTCCTTCATTCACCTGGGTGCCTGCATCTGGGAATTAAAAGAAGACTAAGTCCTAGCACAGGGGTGGGCAAACTTTTTGACTCGAGGGCCACAATGGGTTCTTAAACTGGACCGGAGGGCCGGAACAAAAGCATGGATGGAGTGTTTGTGTGAACTAATATAAATTCAAAGTAAACATCATTACATAAAAGGGTACGATCTTTTTTTTCTTTTTAGTTTTATTCATTTCAAACGGGCCGGATCTGGCCCACGGGCCGTAGTTTGCCCACGGCTGTCCTAGCCTGACCCTCAGAGAGCTCACAGAGTTTAAACAGGAAGTTTTGGCAGTCCTGTGACTTGGTCTCCCTGCACAGTGCTTGTTTACCTGATGACCGGCACTGCTAGCCTAGCAGGATGTTACTGCCCAGGGGTAAACACAGGAAGAGTGGACAGGCATATCAACACATCTGGCCAGTTCTAAGAGCTTTAATTCTGGAGTAACTTGTGAAAAGAGCTGTAAATATGTTACCTTCTATACGAATATTGTAATTTATCCCACTGAGAAAATATATCTAACACATGACTGTTTGCTTTATTTTATTCTCTTCGTTTACTTGCCTAGTTGCACATGTAAAATAAATTTTCATAGACTTAAGATCAAAAGAAGAGTTCTAAATATTAGTTTATACGGTAAAGACATTTATATATTCACTAAAACACACTGAAAGTGAAGGCAAACCAAGATTGAATGTGCAATATAAAGAATGTAAGGGAGTGTAGCTGTCCTTTATTGGAAGGTGGGCCGATGTGGAGGTGTAACTTCTCAACTCTGGCTTTGATTTTCCCAGTTACTTAGGCCTAACAGTCATCAGCAGGGAGTGATGATGGAGAAGAGGTGTTAGGGGTTGAAGACAGAAGAGAATGAAAGAAATCACCATCAAGGTAAGAAAGAGAATAAACTAAAATAAGTATGGGATGAGAGCCATGCCTATTGGAAGTTCATGGTCATGAATGGAGGTAAGATTAGTGTGTGTGTTCTCCAGCCATATTAAGCTGCAAGGAACAGTTAGGCCCGGAATAGGTAGAAAACTGGACTGAATCATAGCTGTGTATGTCAGACAAGCACAAGAAAGAGGCAGGGATTGTAGCAAGTATGTTAGGGGATATAAGGGAACTACATCCATGGAATTTTCTTTTCTTTTCATTGTAAAAATTCTTGGAGGAAGTGTTATTGGAGTCACACTGTAAAGGATGGGCAGATTTTAGGCATGAGTTTTTAAAAGGAAACAACATTCTCGTTGGAAGAAAGAGCTGAGCATGAACATACACAAACCAGTGCAGTGTGTATTCAGAGAAAAGTGAGTCATTTGATAACAGTCTGAAAGTGGTGGCAGGTAAGTGGACAAATCTGTTGCCCCTGTATAAAGCAGGAACTGGTAAACATTTTCCCTAAAGGGCCAGACAGTACATCAGGATTTGTAATAATAGGCCTGGTAGGGTCTGTCTTGAGGATGTCACTCTGCTATTCCACTGTGAAAACAGCCATAGACCACGCATGAATGAATGGGTATGGCTGTGTTCCAATACAACTTCATTTATCAAAACAGACGATTGGTGAATTTGACCCACAGTTTATAGTTTGCAGACCTGTGACTCCTGTGGATCTCTTAATCAGTCCCATTGGAATACAGCTGAGAAACTGACATCTTCAAATGTCTCAGATTTTCCTGTCTCTCATTAAGGGAACTAGCATTTTTCAGTAATTGCTTTCACACTACTTTTAATTGACACCAATATTATGAAAATGTCATACATAAGATTTTGTGACACAATCTATGTTCACTAGTAAGTTAAAAAATATATATCAACTAGGTTACCATGGTTACTACTGTGATTTTGAAAAAGTAATCCATGCAAAGATAAGATCTGAAGTTGGTATTTAATGCTCTCATAAAGCCACACACATGATAGTAGAGCCCATAAAACTCAGCTTATCAAAACAACAAAAGTAAATGATTAGGGAGGACGTTTCTTCTTTTAAAAATACAATTTCATACAAAGTTTATAAAATATATGTATTTTAAATATAAATTTTAAATAAAATGTTTTTCTTGGGAATACTTAAAACAATACAAATTGCTAAATTATACTGGAAAGTCTCCAAAGCAAATTGTACACATTTAAATATCTATAATGCCAAGGACGAAGGCAGGGATAAAATTCGGATAGCTAGGTTATCATGACTATTCAAAAAAACATTTCTTAAATAGATGGTATCATAAAAGGTGAATAAAAAACACCTCAGGAAGTTTATCATATAAGATAGACAATGATGATGCATATATATAGTTAGAGGGCATATTTCTTAGTATAGTTCTATGTAGCAATATGTTCATATGCTTTTAAAAATTTTTTTTTCATTTTTTATTGATTTTAGGGAGAGGAAGGGAGAAAGAGAGGAAAAAAAATACAGCAATGTGTGAGAGAAACATCAATTGGTTGCCTCCCACATGCACCTGGACTGGGGATTCAAACCCACAACCTGGCACATGCCCTGTTCAGGGATTAAACCAGCAACCTTTTGATGCACAGGATGACACTCAACCAACTAAGCCAGACTGGCCAGGGCCATGTGCTTTCTTTAAAAAAAAATTTTATCATTAGGCACAAACATTCTTGAAAAGGGTTTGTGGGTTTTTGAAAAATGCTAGCTAGTACACTTCTCTAAGGCAGGTATAATGTGATATTTAAAGAAGTCTGGGGCATACAACAAGTTAACATTTAGTATATTTGGGTCTAAGTACTTCTTTAAAACCTCATTCATTTATTTATTTTGCAAAAATGTGACATTCTTGTGGTCAGATACCTTGTTTATCTTGTTTAGTCCTGTACCTCCAACACATAAAAGCATCCATGATACATAATAAGTGCATATCACGTTTGTTGGATTTTATTTTTAAGTTATTTATAACTACATTGTCCCCATTGTCACTATTAACCTTTTAGCTGCACTTGCCTCCCTATCCAGCAGATGGCTCAGTTAGTCACTGTCATATCCTAAGTAGCACCACGAGTTATCTCCACATCTCATCTTT
>NW_006292604.1:3339636-3345522 GCF_000327345.1 Myotis davidii | reverse complement strand
GGAGGGGAGGAAGTTAGTAAAGAATAAAGGGGGTTCAATATATGGTGATGGAAGATCTGACTTTAGGTGGTAGAAACTCAGTGAAATATACAGATGATGTATCATAGAATTGTACATTTAAAATCTATATAATGTTATTAGCCAATGTTACCCCAATAATTTAAAAAAAATTTAAATGGTACAAAAAACTTGAAAATGCAAATAATGAAAAACTACAGTAATACTAATATTAGAATAACAGAATTCAAATAAGTACTAGGATAATGCACATGTATAAAAGTTACAACCTATTATAAGATATATTAATCATGAACCTTCATGCGCCTAACAATATAGCTTAAAATTATATAGAGGGAAAATAAGAAGTTATTAAAGATTTTTAGAAATTTATTTCTAAATTTTTTTTAGCAATTTGTACTAAACAAAAATGAAAGGGCTATGGTCTGTGGTATGCAAGTAAGCTGGCTCTCAGAAATAAAAATAAAAACCACACTGATTTGTAACATTTGCCAATTTATATTATGCAAATATCCTACACCACACTGATTTCCAGCCAGTGGTTTGACAACTTGTTCACAAAATGCCTGAATACTGAACCATTGGCTCTCACATGCCAATTAGAGCTGGCTCTACTTAACCAATGCCTATGGCAAATTTTAGAACAATAAACAATGTTGTATGTAGTAAATATGTATATTAGGTAAATATATAGGAATAGAGGAAAATATTCCACCTTACAGAAATAGTACATAAAAAAATGAACACATCAAACATTCATAACATGTTATCAATGACATAGATAAAAAAAGTCTATGTACTAGACCTAAAATAAAGTTTCAAAAAATTATAAAAATCTGAAATTACAGCTGACACATTTTGTGATCACAAATCAGTATTGGTATATTGGACTATTGAATTGAATAGTGAGGAGTGGGCCTAAGCCATCAGTAGGACATCCCCTGAGGGCTCCTGGACTGTGAGAGAGGGCAAGCTGGGCTGAGGGACCTCCTCCAGTGCATGAATTTCATGCGCCAGGCCTCTAGTCAATAAAAGCCTAGAAAAGTTTTTAAAAATATATTCACTTATATGAAAATTTATCCTTTTAAATAATCTATAATGATATAAGTATAATATGCTAATTAGACTGGATGTCCTTCCGGACGACCTTCTGGATGAAACCGGGGCTGCCAGAGAAGCCTGAGTCTCGGGTGCCAGAGGGAAGCTGGTGCCAGCATCTGGGGGAAAGAAGGCCTACTCTTGCACTAATTTAATGCATTGGGCCTCTAGTGATAATATAAAAGAGAAAACCAACCTGAAAATTATATAAGAAGTAGCTGTTAAACATGGCAAAAGCATAGTGATTGAAAATTCTATAGTCTCTTATATAAAATAATTAGACTGAAATGATTTTTATCCATTAATCTCAAAAATCTATGAAAATAATAAAATTACAAAGAAAATAGAATAAAATATTACTAAAAAGACAGAAGTTAATGAAGTAGGGAAAATAATTAGTAAAATCAAGAAATGGTTCTTTTTTTTGCTCAGCCAGCATGCTCAGTGGTTCAGCGTTGACCTATGAACCAGGGGGCCAGGATTCAATTCCTGGTTAGGGCACATGCCTGGGTTGCAGACTCAATCCCCAGCAGTGGATATGCAGGAGGCAGCCAATCAATGATTTTCTCTCATCATTAATGTTTCTATCTATCTCTCTCCCTTCCTCTTCCTCACTGAAATCAATAAAAATTGTATATTAAAAAAAAAAAGAAAGAAAGGAGGCTGAGTTTTTAAAAATCCAGCCAGCCTGAAAAAGGCCCTCAACCCTCAAAATATTCTAAAAAGAAATAAAGGAGGGAACCTAGCCAAGAAGAAAGAGATTCCAAAAAGACACACACACACACACACACACACACACACACATACATATATATATATATATATATGTCTTTTTAAAACAAATCTGATCAAAACCAAAATGGAAAGTCTCAAATTATATACGTTAAAAATGTAAAAGGGCAATTATTACTATAATTTTTATAGATTACACATTTCATACAAATCAATTTGAGCACTGACTTTCTAAGAAAATATATATTATCAAAATAGACTCAAGAAGATGGAAAAAACTGGATTGAGGATTAGTCTAATATGTAATAAAAAGACTGATTTCTTCATGCAGTTTTTACCAAACACTCAGGGAACTTATAAATCCTTCTGATAATATGAGATTAGTTTAATTCAAGGGCACAAAAATCTGATAGCAAAACTATGTAATGATATCCTAAAAAAGAAAATTACATAGCAATTTCTTATATGAAAGATGCAACCTTTAAAATAAAATATCAACAAATTTCATCAAGGAGTGTGTTAACAGAATAAAATTAAATGACTACAAGTAGATTTTATTATTGAAATGAAAGGATGGTGACAATTAGGAAGTTTATTAATGTATTTACTACATTAATAGATCAAAAGACAGGTCATATGGTTGCCTTTGCAGATGGGGAGAATATTTGACAAATGTTAGCATAGGTTCTTAAAACAAAAAAATGTGGAAATATTTTCCAACTGATAAAGCCATAGGATTCCTATCTAGGATCGTTTTCACTAAGTATAGGCACAAAATGAGGAAGCGCACAGGCAAGGCTGACAGTGGTCCCAGCTATGTGCCTGTAAGTCCTGGATATTCTTTACTCTCTAGGTGACTTCAAGACATGTATATACCTTGATTCGTTTCCTCCACCCAAAATCAGCAAAGTGGAGATGCTCAATGAACATACCTCCTATGATTATTGTCCAGATTAAATTTTACATGTATAGCACTTGAGGTTGTGCAAGACGCATAAGGACTTAAAACACCATCTATTAATATTACATTGCTATCTCATCAAGAACCTTTGAGTAAAATATGGGAGGCATCATTAATATTAGCCTCATTTTACAAATAAAGCAAAACTTAGAGAAAGTAAGTAATTTGCTCATTACACATGCAAAGAAGGAAGACAACTGAAATTTAGTCCTGGTTCCTTCATTCACTTACACATTCATCAAATATTTATTGAGCCCCTACTATGCACCAGTCACTCTTCTTCTAAGGACACAGCACTGAAAAAAACCTCAGAATGTCAGGAAACAAACAAGTAATTAGAAAGTATGGCTGAAGGTGTTGAGAACAATAAATACAGAGTGTGTGATAAAGATCATCTTGACCATTGTGCAGAAGATGTATTTAAAGGAATCAAGACTGAAGGTAGGAAAATGAGACAATTATTATTGTAAGCAGTCCAGCTAAGGAGCTAAATTAAGGAAGTAGCAATAGGAACTGAAAAGTATTGCTTATTGGAGTACTATGTCCCAGCAAAATTGGCAAGTTTTGTTGGCTGTCAAAATTTTAGGATGAGGGAGGAGGAAGAGTCTAAGATCACTAACAGGTTTTATGGTTTGGAAGGTCAGGGCAGTGGTGATTGAGATTGGACAGAGATAGGTCTGGTGTGAGGGAAGATGACTCATCCAGTGTTGGATATGTTAAGTCTGGGAGGTTGGTGAGATATCAAAGAAATGCTCTGGCAGATAGACAAATAAGCAAATTAGAAGCTCAAGAGATGGCAGTACTGGAGAAATCATTGGCTTAAAACGTTGAATTCAGAGGAGATCAAGCTAGGAGAGCATGTAAAGAGAAAAGTGCAGTGAGGAGAGGAAAGAACAACAATCTTTAACCTTTCTTCAGATAATGGCTTCCATGAAAGGCTTCTAAGTGCTTCAGGTTATTGGTGGCAGTCAGCGTGTTCACGCAGCAAGCAATTACAGCACGTGTGTGGAGCACCCTTCCTTGACTGTAAGAAGCACATTTTTTTTTTCAATTTGAATGTTTCTGAAATTGGGCCACATCATATAAATGATCTCTATCCTCATCCCCAGAAAAGCTTTTATTAAAAAGATTGTGCTTAAAAAATTGATGGTATTTCAGAGCAGGTTCTCTGGGAGGAGATTCTGACTAATTCACGCGCAGGAGGTAGATTGGGGGAGGTTTGCAGAATCACTACCTGTAGGGGAAGGCAAGAAAGCAGAAATGGGCAGAGGAAGAAGGGAGGCCACTCTGCACTCAGTGACTATGTTTTGTGGAGCTGGGCAGCTGGGTGGCCCTCTGCAGTTGTACAAATTGGGGAAACAATGGCTTTTACGGCCCTCCCCTCCCCTCAAAGAACACTGGTTGCCCTGGGGAGTGGGTGTGCTCTCTGAAAGGAAAGTTTCTCCCAGAGAAGACTGTCAGCTGAAAACTCTAGCAAGTAGCACTCCCACTAGGTGAGATAACAAATTCTTTATTCCTGAAAGAGAATGTGGTCACTGAATGACATCCACTACAAATGATATTTAAGAATGAAGGAAATAGCCCGGCCGGCATGGCTCAGTGGTTGAGTGTGTTGACCTTTGAACCAGGAGGTCACAGTTCAATTCTGCCTGGGTTGTGGGTTCAATCCCCAGTGTGGGGTATGGAGGAGGCAGCCAATCAATGATTCTCATCATTGATCTTTCTATCTCTCCCTTCCTCTCTGAAATCAATAAACAAGATATTTTTAAAAAATGAAGGAAATAAAGCATTTTTATTTCAATAATATTTATATTAATATACTCATGAAGTATTAAACATAAATTTTGTCTGGTGCAACCCATTTAAAAATCCATTATATTAAAAGTTCAGGTCATCTGAAATTCTACCCTGTTTGGGGTAAAGTGGAGAAAAATAATTATTCCTAAAAATTAAAAAAAAGTATATGAGATCACAAATGACATTCACTGCACAAGTCCTAGGCATTTACCAAAAAACCATTTGTCAATGAAAGTGTAAAATAACAATGGCAAGTTCTAATTTATGGGGTAATTGGAATGAGAGACAGATTTAACACAAAGTCAGTGGGGCTCCAAGGCCTGCATTTTGCATTGCCTGTAGTGAGGAAGCAACTGCCATAGCTCAGGGGGCTCGGGGCACAAGGAGGGTGGCCCCAGAGGGTGGTCAGCTTCTACCTCCTAGAAGTCACCCAGGGTTTGCAGCAGGTACTACCAGCAAGTATAATCAGCCAGCAGGCTGCCAGCATTTCCTCCAATCTACTTGGACTTCAAGACAATCGAACCCCAATAGATCTCAACGGGTGTATGGACCTTATCGGTGACTCTAAGGATGTAAATACAACCCATCAGGGTCACTGTGTCCTAGGCTCTCAGCCAAGTTTCCCTCAACTCCCACAACAAGACGTTCCCACAAGGGTGGGGATGAGGAGTCAAGAGGGAGCAGTGAAGACCTAGCCAAGCTGGAGCCACTGCAGAGGCACATGCCTCTCTGAGATCATGCCAAGTGAAACCCCAAAGCTGGACTTCTCCCAAGCTTCCCTCCAAACAAGAACTGCCTGAGGGTGAAGCCAGTAATGCATTATAAAGGTAAATGAAAATACTTCCTAAACCATCAATAATAAAAAAACAAATTTCAATTTACTTTGGTAGAGAAAAGAACAACATTTCGTTGTGTTCTCTCTATAGAAAATATTAAAAATCATTATCATATAAAAGAGGAAGTATGAGTGCATGGAGACAAAAATTTGTAAGAAATCCTATCTAATAAAAGAGAAACATGGTAATTAGTGTACGACCGCTACCCTTCCCATTGGCTAATCAGGGCGATATGCAAATTAACTGCCAGCCAAGATTGCGGCGGGCAGCCAGGCAGCTTGAAACTAACATGAGACTTGCTTGCTTCAGTGACAGAGGAAACCAACGTTCCCTGCCTGCCTTGCCAGCCTCTGAGCCTGCAAGAAACATTGTTACAAATATAGAAGCTAAACAACACCCCAGAAACCTGCTTTCAGCCAGCCGGGATCTCAGAGCTGGAGTCGC
>NW_006292604.1:3337695-3339048 GCF_000327345.1 Myotis davidii | reverse complement strand
CCCTATTGGCCCTGCTCTGAGCTCAACCAGGGGCTGCACCTAGGGATTGGGCCTGAACCTCTGCCACTCAGGAGCAGGCCTAAACCAGCAGGTTGTTATCTCCCAAGGGGTCCCAGACTGTGAGAGGGCACAGGTCGGGCTAAGGGAACCCCCCTTCCCCCTCAGTGCACAAATTTTTGTGCACCGGGCCTCTAGTAAAGTATATAAAGATGAATCCAGATGTTTACTAATCATGATGGTAATATTTTGGAATGTTTTGGTATTTTTCAATGTTTTTGTTTCTGTAATTTATGATTTCTTCTCCTAATCTAAATAAAGCCTTAAAAATGTTCTAGTTGACAAATTTTGTTTTCACCATTGATACTCATTCTTAAAGAGGATGAGGCACTATACAAGCTTGAGGTCCCCACAAACCTGGATTCTCCTCACTTATGACATTCTCCCAAGCACATAATTAATTTTAATCCGGTAAATTTATGAGGTAGATGCTGTCATTATTCTACTTTATAGATGAAGAAACTGAGGGCAGAGAGTTTAAGAAACTTGCCTATAGTAAGTCACAGAGGACAAGGTAGTGTGGGACTTGAACCTGCCATCTGTGCTATGCTGAAGTAGGCAATTTACAGATTACAGTGGAACTTCATTTCTGGAACACCTCCCATCTTGAACAACTCACTTCCCAACCTGACAACCCTTTCATGCTGATATCTGTATGATCAGTCATGCACCACTCAGGTGACAGACAAAAAAGAGAACGCGTGAATATGAGTCAGTTTACCACTGTTAAAGATCTCAGGATGTTGTGCTGTGAATATTCTTGTGTTTTTTTTTGTGTGTGGGTGTGTGTGTTTTCCTCTTTTTTTTGCTTTTATTGCTGCTTATAATTATCTTTAAATTTTGTTTTTTTATTGTACCTTTCATTTTTGTTAAATTTTCATCTCATGTACTTTTTGTTTTTAAAATATTTATAGATTAAACAGGACATGTACTGTATATGATAAAGGTTAAAACAGGGAATCATTTGGGGGTCTGTAACGGATTAATTCAATTTACATTATTTCTAATGGGAGTAAATGAGTCAGTTTTGGAACAGCCTTCCAGAACTAACTTAGTTTGAGAAATGAGGTTCCACTGTATTTCACTTTTCATTCACCATTTATTAAACTCCCTTTTGGTGAAATGTGTTAGGTGCTGGATAATATTGGGTGGACTTGGGATAGTTCCTACCCTCACAAAGCATAAAGACTGAAGAGGAGACCCAAAATGCTGTAATGGAAAGCATAATAAAAATATAAAGGTATTAAAAGTGCTATGAATCAATAAAGGAGACTAATGAATTAAACATTCTGATCT
>NW_006292604.1:3312892-3337652 GCF_000327345.1 Myotis davidii | reverse complement strand
ACATAAACATCTGTTAAGGTTCCTTTCATTCATGAAACTTTGGGAAGCTAATGCTATAATATTCTGCAATTTTAACTCAAGATAGTGGATATGTTTGGGGCAACACATTTTAAAAGTTTCATTTCAGGAATAATGAACAGATGTTTTCTGAATCCCCATGATGTGCCCGGCATTTTGATAGGCATTTCATAATCTAATCAAGGAAAAAAAAATTTATAACTGGGAAGAATAACTGAGATCCTATAGTTCATCTTCTTTCTCCATGAGGAAGCTGAAGCCAAAAGATAGCTGGCAAATACTCCAAGAGTTATTTTTTTCAGAAAGCCTTTCCTTAAATGACCACAGGCAGGTACCATTTTACCATTTTCCAAACCCAGCTTAGCATATTGTTATTCTTCTATGGCTCTTGTTCTTTAGCTGGTCATTGAGATCATGAGCTTTTTAACTTTTTTTTTAATGATCAATGGCACCTTTTTTTTTAATCCTCACCCAAGGATATGTTTCTATTGATTCTGAGAGAGAGAGAGAGAAAGAGAGAGAGAGAGAGACAGACAGACAGACATCGGATCAGTCAGTAGCCTTCTGTAACTGTCCTGACTGGGAATCAAACCAGAAACCTTTTAGCTCACAGGATGATGCTCCAACCAACTGAGCCACCCAGCTAGGGCTCAGTGACACTTTTAACATCTAAAAGCTATTCAGCATCTCTTCATAAAAATGCATATAAATGCATATACAAAAATTAGGTTAAAATCATCTGGAGCTAAAACATTCATTCCTCTGGTCTCAGGTTAAGGGTCTTTCTTCTAGATTGTTGGCTCCATAAAATAATTTTTTAATGCATGTCAGTAACAAACATACATAAAATACATTTATTTGTGTATCACCTATAGTGCCTAACACTGCAATAACCTTGAGAGAAGCTTAATAAATGTCTTGTCTGAATTAGTCCCAAATTAAGTTGCAGTCAATAGGAGACACAGAACCAGCTTCCTAACTCCTTGCCCAGTCATGTTTTACACTATCATAATCTCTCCTTAAAAAAAAACAAACAAACAACCCATAATCATTGCCATTATGAGATCACTTTTACAGAGGCGGGAAAATAAACATTAAAATGCAATCTCAGTATAATTACTTGGATATGACTCTACCTACAACAAAACTCATGTTTAGGAAAGGACAACCTGTACCGTAGAAAGTGCTCAATAAATATCTGTGGAGTGGTTGTGAATACATGAATAAATGAATAATAAATAAGAATGAATAAATGCTGCTGCAAACAGAGAAGACTTTGGATGGGGTGGCAAGTGAGGTTAATACTAAAGACTGAATAAAATTTGAATCCAAAGTAGGAGCATATTCCAGCTAATATAGACCCAGCATAAATAATACCATCTGATTGTGGGAGAACCTGAGGCACCATTGACTGGAAAGTACTGAAAGAAAATGCACTTGAATAGGCATTTGGATTGCATGTGACATTCAGAGTCAAGCTAAGGAATCTGATTTAATTTTCTGGGCAATGGAATACAATTTTAGATTCTTAGTGATGTAACCTAACAATTGTACTTGACAATAGTTAGTAATCAAATGCGTAACCAAAGAGAAAAAAATCACAAATCATTTTTTAACTTCAGCTACTATAAACACTCAGACCAACTGTTTACTTATTAAACAAACTATGACCCTAATCCATTAAATAATCCTGCTTTTATAACTTAATTTATGATTCCTAGTCATCAGCACTCATCCGTTTATGGGAAAGGAAAGACTGCCAATTCTTTAAGAGTGAGAATTTACAGTTGATTGCATGATGAGCCCATGTGTTAATTATTAGCTGTATAGGTTCAGGATTGGGTCACCGTTGGTTGAGATCCTACATGAAATTTCTCGACCTCCCCAGCACATATGCCTGATAGGAACTTCCATCTGTATGATGACACTCTTTGTTATTGTTGCTTCCTTTGATATATTTTCAAAAATATTTGCTTTTACAAGTATTCATATTGTTTCTGCATTTTTACCTGCCTATTAAGGCTGGTCATTATTCAATCTCTGTACAAATCCATTCACAGTATGTTTGGGTTATAGCCCCCTAAAGAACTCTAACTATAGGTGAGAGTGAAAAGTGAGAAATGCCCCCTCCCCCAAAAATCTGGACCACCCTCTCTCCAGCCTAAAGCTTTATTTTTCCCCTTCAGCATCATCTTCTCCACCTTCGAACACATATTACACTAATAACTGATGTAAAAGTAAACTTCAAATGTTGTCTTAATATAAAGACAAGATAAAAGTGAGCCAGAAGCTGTTAATAACTTGTTCCAGATTCCCACAGTTAGTAGAACAACCCAGAGCAGATACCAAGTCCAGGTCGTTTCTATGACACCACAATGTCTCTCTCCTTTCCCTAACTGTTCAGGGAACTTTCCAATCTTGACTTTCCGGTGTATGTACGTGTATGTGTGCGTGTGCGTGTGTGTGTGTGTGTGTGTGTGTGCATGTTCGCTGCTGCAGAAAATGAGAGAAAAACATCTCTGCTCTTATAGAGCTTATATATTTTTAAATGTGACTATAGATTACTTGTATGGGTTATGAACATGCAGAGGTAAACTAGCACTAACTTTCTGATTGGATTTCTAGCTAGTACCTTATACTTTAAGTAGTTTTGTTCAAAAGTTTGATGAGGAAAAATCTGTAACTACTAGTAGATACAGTTAATTTTGTTTGTGGAATTTAATTATCAATGATTTTCAAGGTTAGACTCAGCAAAGAAAATCCAGTTAGTCATCGCTGAGTAAAGTCTTCCTAGTGTTCACATTTTTTTAAACAGATATGGGTCTCAGTTTGAGAAGACGGAGGTATGAATAAGGAGAACCAAAGCTGGGTATTAGTGCATTAGTCATTGACATGGGAAGGTAACAGTTAAACTTGTCTTAGTTAACGCTGAACAAATGTTCAGGAAATCCTACGGTTCTGAAGGAGGAAAGGTATACTAAAAGAGCAAAGTCTTACACTGACAATCTATAGCCCAGTACACCTGTTCAAATGTTCTATCGAATGTTGACCGTTAACTGAAAAATTTGGACAACTGGCTGGAAAAATCACTTCTCAGCATAAATTACTTCAACATGAGCTGTAAGTTTGTGAATTAAATAAAAATCCCCAGCCTGCCAGATGCCAAAAGAAAAGAATAATTATTGGCCTCAGAAACAACGAAATGGGTCACTTAATGCCTGGAGTTATAACCAAAGGAGAGGATGAACTTTCGGCACTAACCCCTTATAGCAAGCCAATTCTGTGGGTTATCGCCTGAAAAGAAAGAAAGCCCAACCTTGGGGTAATGAGGCCATGCAGAATAATTGACTTTTAACAACGAAATGGGTCACTTAATGCCTGGAGTTACGTATAACCAAAGCAGAGGATGAACTTTCGGCACTAACCCGTATAGCAAGCCAATTCTGTGGGTCATCACCTGAAAAGAAAGAAAGCCCAACCTTGGGGTAACGAGGCCATGCAGAATAATTGACTTTGGGGAGGAAAACACTGTTTTTTCAGTTTCCAGTGGAAAGATAAAAACATAAATTAAATGGGAATAAACATATGTTGAGAATCCTCTTATATCTCTTTGATTCCCTGGGACACCCATTATCAAGCTAAGAACTGAATATTTACGTCAAATAAACACCATTGGCAGAAAAGAAGCTGAAAGAAAATTCTTTTCCCACTTACAGCATTTCAACATCTGGGCGAAAATGTCTTCTCCCCCTTCTTTTCACTCAGGTTCATTAAACATGCAACTCAAGGAGGGGAAGGAAGGAAAGAAATCGTGTTTCACACAGTGCACCTCATAGAAGAGTTTGGAGTAACAATCAAAAAGTGTTCTGGGGGGCCCTGGCAAAGTGGCTCAGTTGATTGGAGCCATCGCCCCTTGCACCAAATGTGGCGGGTTCAATTCCCAGTCAGGACACATTCCGAGGCTACAGTTTCATCCCGGGTCAGGGTGCATATGGGAGGCAGTGCCGGAGCTGACCAGCAGCCCCTGAACAATGGATGAACAGTGGGGGAGAGGGCTAAGGGACGGCCCCGCTGAAGAAGCCAGGCAGCCTTGATTTCCTGCCTTTTATTGGCATTTTTATCCTTAGATACAATCAGTAGGTGAGTAATCTTGGGAGGACACATGTGTTTACATATTCTCTAGGCAGCGGCATCCAGGGATTAAGCATAAGGCTTCCAGTAAACACCCGGGGTCTGCACGTGCACAGGCTTGTTTGGAAAAGTCAAGGAGTAATTAGGGGAGCCGCCTTCGTAGACTTGTTTGGAAAGATCAAGGAATAATTAGGGGAGCCGCCTTCAATACTCCGCTAAGTCTCCCCTACGTCGGAATTCCAATAAACGGGGCAGGCGGCCTTCCACACACTCCCCTTTTCTCAGACTGTCCACAACTCTCTTGTGCTCCCCAACATTCTCAGACTGTCCACAACTCTCTTGTGCTCCCCCCAACAAGGCAGCCAATCTCTCTTTCTCTCTCTCTCTCTCTCTCTCTCTCTCAAAACAAACACACAAACAAACAAACAAAAACAATAGAAACATATCCTTGGGTGAAGATTTTCAAAAAAGGTGTTCTTGGGAAAGAAGGTAACCGGTGTACCATACTGGAAGACAGGCATCTCTCAGGCTCTGCTTAACTAACATATGATAGGACATTAATCAGGCACAAAATTACAGGGAGCATATAGGTGTGTACCAGCTGAACTGAATATCTTAAGATGCCAACCAGTAAAGACATAAAACCAGGGTGACATGGCTACAAAATGCAAGTGCAAAATGCAAGTGGAAACAAAGAAGTTTTAGTGAGGAAGAATTGGCATTAAAGTATACTCATTTCAGTAAAAAAAATCTGCCCCAAATGTTCAATTAATACTCACTGAGGACTCCATGACAGGAGAGGTGAATGACTGAACCTCAATGGTATATAGTATTGGCAATGCAAGTAGCCAAGGAAGATGCCCACAAAGCTTGGTTGTGATGTACAGCAGGGATGGGGTGTACAAGGCTATTGAGTCCCTGAAGAAAGGCTGGTGGGAGTGATGTTCTGTAGGCAGAAAGTGGTAAGATGAAGAACGTGGCCAAAAGACATGCTGGGCAAACATAGCTCTGAGTTAAAACTAATGCTCCACTTCCGACCTTTTAATAGCACACAGGGCGGCAACTCACAAAGACGATTTCCGATCAAGTTTTATGGGACATAATCACCAAGACATAAAGTTATCTCCATGAAAGAAGCTTTGCAACAAAACTTCCCATCTCGTGTTCCAAAGAAACAGAGCCACCTGACAAACCTCTGATATTCAAACAACAAAATAATAAAAACAACCCCCAGTAACACAATATTCATTCAATGGCATGAAGCACATAAAACACAGGCGATGGCTCAGTTCTAGACATGGTATTGGTGGCATCAGACTTCCTGCCTCTAACACTCCTAGTCACACACTCCCCACAGCTACAATAAAATATTGCTATCCAGCCAGAAAATCAACACATCGGCTTCCAAAGCACACGGCCTCGGTCGTTTTCCTATGAGAATCCTACAGCTTTATGAAACCACGTACTGACAGAATGGCAGTGTTAAGAGAAAATAAAACCAAAAGAAAAACAGATAAACATCTGTTTCCCCTTGCATGAAGGCATCATTGCAAACATATAGTAGTAGAGGTTCTTGCACAGTGAAAATTCTTTTTTGTTCTTTACATACTGAACGGCATCATGAATAGTTTTGTTCTGTTCTGGTTGTTATTTTCCCAACTTTATTACCAGAAAAAAATCATTCCCCATGTGCATGTTGCCCATAATATCCTCCCTTCCAGGGAGAGAAGTTATAGCTCAGACCCCATTTCTAAATTAACTGTTCATTTAATTTTCTTTAGCACTTCATAACATCATATGGATACTTTGACTTGTCACAACTGGGCCATCAATTTCAAAGAGAACCCATTAGAATGACAACACCAGTGTCTCACGCAACCTATTTCACAAAGAAAGAAAGGAAAAAAATCCTCCCTTCCAGGGAGAGGAGTTATAGCTTAGACCCCATTTCTAAATTAACTGTTCATTTAATTTTCTTTAGCACTTTATAACATCATATGGATACTTTGACTTGTCACAACTGGGCCATCAATTTCAAAGAGAACCCATTAGAATGACAACACCAGTGTCTCATGCAACCTATTTCACAAAGAAATAAAGAAAAAAAAAACCCAACTTTGCTAAACACTCTGGCCACAGTCAACCCTCATGATGTCTGTGTTTAAGTGTTTTGGTAATTTACCCTAGACAGCAGAAATAGTAATACCCCATTAAAGTAAGAACAATCATGCATAAATTGTGACCAAAGAATATTCAAATACTGTGAAAGATATTTCTGGTGAAATAAGAGGAAAAGGAAAAAAATGGAGAACTTATTTATTTGAGAAGAGCAGAGTGTATAAAACATTGGAACCCAAGAAGGAGTTTTACTTTGTAAAAATAGAAAAACAATCCCATAGCTGATCAAGTATGATAAGCCCCAGCACATTCCAATCAATTTTACTATAATATTCACACACAATGTAACATTTTCTCATGTGTCTTTATGAGATCCAATAAACAAATTTCAAAGCAGTGAAGCTACAATAAATTAAATATTTCCAGAGACTTAGACACTGACCAAAGTAGGTCAAACATGTGTTGAAAAGAATAGAATTTTAGAACTGCTCATTTTATAAATTGGAGACAATGAACTTCAGAGATGGGGTGAATTCTGTCCAGAGCCTCGAGCTAAGAGCCCAGACTGGCAGTGTAGTGACTTGTCCCAAATGACTTAGTGATTGAGTAACCCAGGACTGGTTTTTGTTTCACACACAATCTACATTGTTCCTAATACAACTGAGCTGGTGAGGGTCTGTGATGTTCTGCCTAACCTGGTGAATCATGGGGAAAAGAAGATTCCTATCCTTATCTTAACGAAGAAAAAAAGAAGATTCAAAAGCTGCCAACAAAAAAAAATCAATGGTTCTTTCAAAAACAAAATTATATACTCGATAGCTGAAGAAATATATGCAAAATATGTGCTTGAGTTATTTAAAATCAACAAAATGACATTTAGCTGTGTTTTAGTCATTGTGTGCACTAGATCAAATATTCTGCTTCACGTTGCTATAGGAATTAAAGTCAATTATCTGAAAAATATTTAAGTAAGGAGAAAAACTATGATTGACTTCAAATTTTCAAAAGATACAGATATGAACATGACTCTTAGTTGACCAAGTATTAAAAGTGTATTCATAAAGTAAGCAGAGGTGAGAGACAGAGCGCAAAGTACAAATAAAAATCTGGAATGAAAGAGGGCAAACCGCACTGACATCAGTACAATTCGCAGAAATGTTTAGTGCACAATAAAATCTAATTGATGATTCTTGTCAATTACTGATTTTGCGGAATAGGGTGTGGATCTCATATTTTACAGGACCAGTGTGCATGTAAAACTTGTGCTGGAACCCTTTAAGACAATATTTTTAATAGCACTCTGTGGTATCAACACAGTCTGGCTCCATCGCAGATAATTGACTTTAATTCCTATGGCAATGTGCTAAGGGACCTGCTAAAGCTATAAAGTCCATCAAGAAAAATCCCATTCTTGATCATATAAAGCTGCCATTAACAAGAGACCACATGGACTTGAATGAAGCAGAATATTTGAGGACAGTGGGGCCCTGAGATTAGTACCATTCCAGAGGCCGAAGGAAGCTGCAGAAAAGCTATAGGAAGCAGAAAGATATCATCAAAGCAGGAAGTATGGTGAAGAGGTAAGGCAAAACTGAGGTATTTGCTCTGGGTGACCCTAATCCCCATAGCAATATGCTAAGGGAACTGCCCAAAATACAAAGTCAGTCAAATCACATCACCTCCTTGATCTTCTACAGCAACCACTAAAGGAGAGACCATGTGAATACTTGATCTGATTGTCTGATTTGTTGCACACAGCGAAAACACAGATCATTGTATGTTTTCTCTTACTCAATGAATGACAAACAGCTACGGGTCCTGATCCAGAAAAGGGGGCTTCTATTGTATTAGTAATTAGATAAAGAATACACAAAGGTAAAAACAAAATCTTATTCCAGTCTACTTCAAATTAATTCGTTCAACAAATAGCGATCGCCCACTGAAATGCTCTAAGTGCTGGGCGCTGGAGTAAAGCTGCTATGTGCTCAAGGCCAATGTCATGCCTGTCCTCACTGAGCTCACAGTCCAATGAGGAAGACAGATACACCCACAGCAATTAGGTAATAGTGGACATATTCGAGGCGATGCTATAAAAACATGCATAGAGATGACACTTTCAGGAGGAAATTACAAGGAAGCTGGGACCGACAGGGCAGGCAGACATGCCTGAAGGGAGAAGAAGTGGATATGTTCTAAGTTGAGAGGCTGTATAGCTAAAGGCCAGAAGATTAGGAACTGCACTGTATTTTCAAGAAAATCAAAGCCATTCCCTATAGCTAGAGACTACAGTCAACATATATAATGGTCTACAAACAGAATTATTTTTCCTTTGTTGTCACTGCTCTATGTGTTGTTGTTTTTTTTAAATCAGGCAACCCCAAACTTTAAGTGGTGAGGAGTGTTCCTTGGTATAATGTATTAAGTCTACTGTTTAATCTAGATCCTGTGAATATTTGTCAATGGAAAATTCTTGCTACTCACAAATGTTTGAAATCCCTAATTTTGAGAAAAATGGAAAAGTTTGTGTTTCTGTTTTGTTATACACACCGTTAAGATTTTATAAATGATAAAGTCACTGAGATTATAAATCAAAGATAGATTAATGACACAAAATAATATTTTGTTGTGAGGTCATGTGAAAAGAAAGGAGACTAATCAGTAGGAAATGGCATTGAAACTACTCTATTGAAACAAAAAAGAAAACAAAGTCACTCCCAATCCCAATGCTACGCTCTCTGAGCCTCCGTTAAGCACTGAGATAAAAGGGAAACAAAATTAAAATATACTTATCTTCGTGTCATGAAGAAATAAAAGTGACAGGTATTATGAGACCATTTACTTCTTATTACTAAACCCCTGGACAGAGTGTAATGATCAATAATGAGACTTTAACGCTCTCAAACTAGTACATTTTCTCATATACAGACAGACTCTTGATGGAATACAGTGGTTAGAAGTTGTTGCCATCTTTCTTTAATTATAAACAACTACAGATTTAAAATGACTCTGAACCAGATAGAAGGCCTTCAACTATACCATATTTCATATTATTAGTAGCTAGTAATGATTACAAAATGAAATACAAAAATATACAACAGCTATTCTATATAGAAAAATATTTACATTTATCACTTTACCATATTCTATTGATATTATGTCTTCAAATATATAGAAGAAAGATAATTTTATTATTAATAATAATAATAAAAGAATAACTGCTAACAAATATCAAATACTACTTATCAGTCACTGTTCTGAGCTACTTCCACATTAACTATTTTTTTTTGTCATTACAACCACTGTACAACAAAGGTTCTGCCAGCATCATCATTCTAAAGATGAGAAATCTGAGGAACAGAGAAATTATATAACTTGCCCAAACGTACACAGCAGGTAAGTGGCAGCCTCAGAGCAGGAACCAGAGAGCCCAGCTTGCACCCAAGTGTCTACCACTCGACTGCGCTCCTCAGAAATTAAAGCGAAGTCACCTTCTGCTTGGAAAATCCCTACCGCCCAGCTTTCCAGAGGCCCCTCCCTTGAAAATGAAACCTGGTCTATAGGGTTTCTTGCAGAGGTGAGGGTGAAAACACCTTCTGTCTAAGAAGGCTAGGAGACAGGTTGCCCTGAGGATAAGAAAGATGTCATAAGCAGATGTTTCAGCCAGGAGAGTGGGAAGGCGAAGGGAAACAGAGGTAGAAGAAGACATGTGTGTGATAAATCCTCCCAGCAAGGGTTGGTCCTCTCCTCCGGAGCAGGTTGAGAGCCTATTGGGTGGCAGGCTGAGTTTTGCCCCCTCCATCCCCACCCACTCTGGGATCATGGATAAATACCAACACAAAGGGAAGCCACAATCAAGAGGCAGCCAAATGTGACTGAAAAACAAAGCTGAGAATTAGTTAAGCGAAGAGGATTGCGCTAACACACCCAAGCTTCCTCTTTGGAAGGAATCCAGAAGTTTCTGTCAAAGCCCATAGGGAGTATAGAAGACGGCTGAAGAGAGAGCCAGAGGCTTGCATGGGTGAGGCGTGGTGAGGCGATGGAAAGGAAGCTGAACCCAATACAGCATGACCTTGTAAGGTAGATGGAGGATCTACAGCATCTATCTTTCAAAAGGCCCTCCATTCTAAAGAGAATATCACTTAACAAGGATGTTCCAGCATATGTGGCACTAAATGTTACCTCTATCACAAAATCAATTTACAATAAAATTAACAATTTTAATAAAATTATAAAGCAATGTAACCACAATTATAAAATGTGCATGAATAAAAAGTAGCCACACATCCTGTATACTTTTTTAGTGCACAAATTACATTTCTGTAAAGTGAACTTTACTAACAGTAGCAGTAGACAGAGCTTAATGTCCCACAAAAAATTGGTAACAATATCAAGTTAGGGTTCCACAGAATATTTAGATAACCTATTGTATCTTAAAATTGAGGATTACATAAATAACCTTACTAATGGTAGATGGTGACAGTGGGTTTCTTGCTTTTATGTGTAAGTGACTAATGCTCATACTCTTTTCACAATTTCCTAAATATTATGTAGAGACAAAATACACACACCACACTCGGGGGCACTGTGTTGAGTGGGTGAGTGGGGCAGAGTGGGATAGGTGCTTGTGGCTGCAGAGAGCAGAATGGTGATTGCCAGAGGCAGGGGTAGGGCAAAGAGGTGGGTGAGGGGGTCAAAAGATAAAAATAAAATATATATATTAAAAACAAATAAAAATAGAAAAGATATCACAAAATCCATGCACAAAACGTCCTTAATTTTATATTATATGCCTTTCTAACAAGTTTAGTTAGCTGGTTCCTTCACCCGTCATAAATTACTAGCTAAAATCATGGCCTGCTAGGGCCTGGCAATACGTACCCACCAGGGCCCAAAGCAGTTAACGCAGTGTGATTCTCCCATATCACAATTTTCATCCATCCTCAGTCACAGTGGAACTGCATTTCAAACTTTGTACATAAGGTCAATGGTTAATTAGGAGCACTCCGTAGAAAAAAGACTTTAAGCCGGTGTTGCTGGACAGCAACTATTATCTAAAGCAAAGGCTATTGACCTGTCGTGAGCCACGTCAGTGACGCAGAGTACCCAGTAGTTCTTGGGCCTATTAACTTCAATGATATGTCACTTCAAGCATTTTTTTAAATATATTTTTATTCATTTTTTAGAGAGGAGGGGAGAGGGATAGAGAGTTAGAAACATCCCCACTGGGGATGTGCCTGCAACCAAGGTACATGCCCTTGACTTGAATCGAACCTGGGACCCTTGAGTCTGCAGGCCGACACTCTATCCACTGAGCCAAACCAGTTAGGGCACACTTCAAGCATTTTATTCTGTCTTCCGCTGATTATTCTCAACCTGTCACATTCTTCCTTGAATCGGAGTCCAAATCACGATATCATTTCACTTGGACTACTTCCTAATGCTCTCTTCACTACCTAAGAATAGCCCGCCCGCCCCCAAGTTTGTTCTTCTTGGACTAGAGATCCTGGTAAAACATAGATTGTATCATGTCTCTCCCCTGCTTCAAATCCTCTAGAAGTTTCTTGTTGATCTTAGGATTCAGTCCAAAATAATACTTGGAATAACCTCTAACGTAATACATGTTCTAGTTCCTGTCTACTTCTCCAAACTCATTACACTCCTCCGCCTTTCTCTCTACCCTGGCCTTTCAAAATAAAAACTAAACAAAACAAGACAAACAAAAATATGTGATAAAATATACACTGCTACATGACCAAAAATAAACACATCTCACATTATCCCCCATTATAACTAAAAAATCCAGAGTTTCAAAAATTAGTATTTGATGGAACTCCACCCTTCCTCCCCATAAGTGAATAAATAGAGTTCTGAAAAGCAAGAACACAAACTTGTTTCTTAATCTTGTTGACTAGGCAAAGCAAACCCGTTTTTTAAAGGTAAGTGACATACTGAGAAGGAAGGAAATAGGGTGTGAATTGAACCACAGGTGCTCCAACACAGGGGAGACAGACATATGCTCTCAGTGAGGTAAGTCACTGTCTTCTGATGTGTGTCAGAGTTGCTTTGCTCACATTCTTTCATTTTAAGTTGTGCCATAGAAAAAATGTGTCGTCATCTGAATAGGTGAGAGTAATAGCTATCGCTTATTAAGTGCCTACTATAATCCAAAGGCCATGCATAACAGGCTAAAGGCTTAGCTCATGTGCTGTTTATAGAACCTCTATGAGGCAGGAGCCATTGCTGTGTCCATCTGACAAATGATAACACTGACAGCAATGCTACTAAGTGGCAGAGAGGGCTTCAAATTCTAGTGAGCCGATCTCCAAACACTGTACCAACTGTGCCCTAAAAATGCATTTGACAAAAGTCAGCACCTGTTTTTAAAAAAAAAAATTCTTAATCAAAGGAATAGAATAATAATTTCTTAAGATAATAAAAATCTCCTTCAATTTAATAGCAATGTCAAGCTTACTATCAAATCATTATGGGTATTCATTCCCATTGTATTCAGGAATCAGAATAAGATACTCTGGTGATATTATTTGGCATTTTTCTGGAATTTCTGATTAACACAAATAATGGCAGAAAAATAGAAACTATAGTTATAATTATTCAAAATAATAAAACCACTACTGGTACATTCTTCTTCAATTATTTAATTAACAAAGCTAAGCAAATTACATGAAGCATCATAAGAACTAAAACAGCAAGTTATATGAGATGGTTTAGAACCAAATAATCATAAATAAAAATTAAATAACAAAAATTTTCATATTCAGCATTCTATATCTTAGCAATATGTAGAAAAAATTACTTAGTTCATATTAATGACAAAATTATATTCTTAAGAATGAACATGATAAGGAATGCATTGAATATGAATAAAAGTCAATAAAATCAGACAATAGAACAGCGGTTCTCAACCTGTGGGTCGTGACCTCTTTGGCGGTCGAACGGCCCTTTCACAAGAGTCACCTAAGACCATCCTCAAAATAATTTGAGAAGTATACTTTATTCCTGGATGGGAACACTATACACTACAGAGTTATTATTTTTCCAAATTATCTCAGAAGAAGTAAAATTGGAAGTGAACTTGACATATAAGTGGATATAGAAAGTTAAACTGACACTATGATCTTAAAGTTGATAGGGAAAAATCCACTGGTGAAAATTATTTTGAGATAGAGAAGTGATAAAGAGGAACTAGACCTAGTAGATGTTAAAATTGACCACACAAAAAAATAAATTTGTCACTGAAGTATGAACAGATGACTTCATGAAACACTGAGTCATGACACAGCAGGTAAGGGAACATTATTTGACAAACACTCTGAGAAGCCATTGGTTAGCTATTTAGGAGAATAATATTCTCATCTCACATCATATGACAAATTCCAGCTTAAAAAAAAAAAAGGGCATTCTAGCCCTGCCAGATTGCTCAGTGGTTAGAGCATCAGCCCTCAGTCTTGACCAGGTCAAGGACCCTCCAGCAAGAGGGAGAGATCAACCAAAGGATGTGTATGCATGCATATAAGCAAACCAATGGACACAGACACCAGGGGAGTGAGGGCATGAGTGGGGGATGGGTGGGAGGAGGACGGGTAGGGGGCGGGATAAGGACACATATGTAATATCTTAATAATTAAAGAAAAAAAGAGAACCCTCCAGCAGGAGGCAACTACTCCACATGTCTCTCTTATGTCAATGTTTTTTTCTCTCTCTCCCCCTCCACCCTCCCTTCCACTTTCTCTAAAAAACAAAATCAATGGAAAAAATATCCTCAGGTGAGAATTAAAATAAAAAAAAAAGACATTCTATTAAAAAATATATAAGTATATCATCCTGGATAGGCTTTAAAACAATTTTTTAAATACTTAAGAAAATAAGATTGATAGATTTGACAAAATAAAAATCACGAAGTCCTGTAAGTTAATGTATAGTAAACAAAATGATAAGATAAACAGATTTTTTTAAGTGAAATAACTATGTTAAAATGTACTGGTTGCTTATATTGTAGGGCAGTGGTTGGCAAACTGCAGCTCGTGAGCCACACGCAGCTCTTTGGCCCTTTGAGTGTGGCCACAAAGTTTCAATCGCACTGTACGTGCGCGCCCACAAGTGGTATTTTGTGGAAGAGCCACACTCAAGGGGCCACAGTTTGCCGACCACTGTTGTAGGGAATTAGAAAATTTGGTTTACAAAAATGAAAATATCTCTCAATGTAGGGAACTGAAGATATAATTTCAAAAAATGAAACAATGAATAATAAATAAAAACTTAAAAAAATTCAATGTCTATAAGAATCAAGAATACAAAATAAAATGAGATGCAATTCCTCGTTTTACAAATTTGAAAAAAAATACATTTTATAATATTTTTCTCTATAAAAGTAATCTATCCACATGGTTAAAAAACAAAACAATATGAGAGGTATCCATTTAGAAATCGTGCCCTGATTCCTGTCCCTGGCCACCCTGTTTTCCCTCCACCCTCTTGTCTTTATTCAGACAACCATTTTTATTAGTTCCTGTGGGTTCTTGAAACTGCCCCTATGAAATGCAAGCAAACTTATAAGTATATACTTACATTCCCATAGTTCTTAAATAAAATGTAAAAACCGAGTATTTTATAGGAGGTTGAATATTGTTATGAGTTGAAATGGAATTTGTATTTCTTTTAATGCAAACTATCCCTTCATAATCTTTGCCCATCGTTCTATTGCTTTGCACTTCCCCACACCCCCACAATTTAACATACCAGCGAGAAAACGCTTGGTTATTTGAGAGGCAGATATTTTTTCTTAGTTTATGATTCTCCTGTAGAATTTCCCCAGCATAGCTGGGGTTTTTTGTTTTGATTTGTTTTTGCCAACCAAAAAAAATTTTCTTATGTGTCAGATTTATCTTTTTTCCTCTTTTAGATGTTGGAATTGAAACATTTTAGCTTCTTTTGGGTTTTCTAAGTATTAAGTCACCCACAAATAACAGTTTTACTTTCACCTTCCTAAATGTTATCCTCACATTCCTTTCTCCTGTCTAGCTTTGCTGACTAATAACTCAGGCACAGCTTCGCTAATGGTGAGAACTATGCACCCTTTTCATTTCATTTGTACTTATAGCAGACATAGCAGAAAGCCTGTAGCATTTTGACATTACTTATATGGCTGTGTCCGGGCTCAGATGTTTGTGTATGTGCATGTTAGTGCATAAACAACCTGTCAGCTTGTCATGGTCATAATATGTTTAACTCTTACTCTATTGAGTCATCTTTTGTTTTTCTTAACATGCAGAATGACTGTTGCATTTTGTCAAATGACTATTCAGCATCTATAGAGATTAACATATGCTACATATGCCTTTTCTCCCTTAGACCAATGAATATGATAAATTACTCTAATAGAAATCATATTTCATTCCTAGTATGAATCCTTCTTTATCCTGACATATTACTTCTTAATGATTACTGGGATCCTCAATGGTAGCAATACCTAGTATGTGTTTTTCCCCAAGACTGTTAGTACGTTTCTTGAGTTTGGGGAATTCTTAATTAAAATTCTAGGAAATAGAGCAGTTTCAAGGAAGGATATGAAGTTAAAGGATAAGTTTTACTTTGTAGGTAATTATAGGAAAAAAGCATGCTCTTCATACTTTTCCTTTCAATGTTTATTTACTTATTATTTTCTGATGCCAGAAATGATTGCCCAAGACAGGAATTTACCTTTTCCTCCTAAGATTCTTGTAAAGAGTTTCATTTTTCATAAACCCTTTATTTCATATTTTTTCCTGATCTATACACATGCTCCAGGATTTTTTTCTGAAAGAGCTAATATTACTGAAAGTAAAAATAAAATAAAAGTGTATTCACTTTATCAAGAGAAAGTCAGTTTCTTGGGTTTTCATGTCTGTGACTTTATTTTGTTTAGTTCTTGAGGCTGAACTTCAATTTACATTATCCCAAAATATTTTTCAAAAGTTTCAATATGCCATTCAAAAAACCTAGTCTACATTGTTCTCTACTTTCTTGACAGTGGCAAAATCACTCAGAAATTGAGTAGTGGAATTGCATTCATTATTTAATTTTAAGCTCTCCAGTTCCTTTCAAATTAACATAAATAATTACAGAAAATGAGATGTAGAATGTCTTCATCTTGCATGCCAACAGTGGACAAACTATGACCCACAGGCCAAACCTTTCACCTGTTTTGTAAATAAGACTTTGTTGGAAGAAAGCCACGCCCATCCTGTCTATGGCTGCCAAACAACAAAAGGCCGAGCTGAGCACTTATGACTAAGATCATTTGGCTTACGAAGCCTACCATATTTACCACCTGGCTCTTTTCAGAAAAAAATTTATATTGCCCACCTCTGATATATGCAATGTTCTCTGTCCTCAGAAAATGCCGTAAATATTCTATGACAAATGGCATTTTCCTTTATAGCCAAAATGCTCATTTAAAAAATTCTGAGTATATACAGGTGCTCAAAAAATGTATGCACACTTCAACAGCTGATAGCTCAATTTTGAAAATGAAATGTAATTTAACAAACACTACTTTTATAAATATTAAAAGTATATATATGCATTTTTGGGACACCCTATATATAACTTCACCTGGTTTGCCACATCTTCATTATTATTCGTTACATGCTTACATTAAAAAATCTATACTGCCTGATATAATTCTTAAAACCTTACTTACATGACTTCCTGTTGGCTGGCTATATGCTAACATTGACTTCTCTGTGTCCTGTGACAATACCAGCATGGCACATGATGGGGTACTGCTTCAAAGAACCAGATGGCCGTATGTGGAAATGAATTCTGTAGAAGTCAAGGAGAGGGGTAAAATGATTTAAAAGTATGTACTGAACGATTCTCCCATCCTCACATTTAGTTACCGCCACACAGATCAGGCTAGACAAACAGGAAGACTCATATGGAGAAAGCTTCAGAAGTCAATCGGAATTTGGGGGGGTTAATTTTTCCTAAAACCTTCAGACTTCCCCATAACTTAACTCAAATCCATGTTGACTATTTCATTTGAAAGACAAATAATCATACATCATTTAAAAGAAACTATAACATTTCATACATTTCTCCAGTGAATTTTTTTTTATTTTCTCACACACACACACACACAAAATCCCACAAAGCAAATGTGAGGTTAAATGTGTTTGTGGACTCAGTGTCATTACCAACCATCTCTAAGTTGCAAACATTTATTCTAAGAGTGAAGTGACAAACTCTCCCTGCAGACACTCAGTAGTAAAATACATCATGTTTTCAAGGAATATGTCATTTTGAAGGAGTTTAACTATGCCAACAGATTATACCATTAGGAAACCATAAAGTAGTATGTTTCCTACTTAAAAGGTAGTGTAACTTAATTACAGTATTTAAAAGAGTTAAGCATTATAAATCCTATTTTGTAAAATAAATTAAGAAACACTTTAACCAAAGATCAGAATGGTTCATGATATAAAGAATATCTATACTAATAATAAAATTGTATGTATAATCTTATTTCTGACTGTTACTGATATAGTTAAAAGTTAATATAATGTTAAGTCCAAAAGTTTAGACTTTCAATATATATATGTTTGTATACTGGTACTTTCTTGAGTTATTTATTGAAAAATATTTACTCAAAACTGTATATAAGGACCTATACTAGATGCTCTAATAACTGGTTTTAATACTTAAGGAACTCACCAACCTGTGCATGGGGAAAACTTTAAAAAACTAAATAAAGCTGTTAGTGTTTCAATAGAAGAGTGAAGAAAGCCCCATGTAAAATAGAGTGAGGCAATTAATTCTATAGAGATGAGGAAGATAAGGAACTTGGAAAGACTTCAGTGAGTAGGTACATTTGAGCTGGCCTTGAAGTAGTGTTACTCAAAGGGAATGTTTCTTGTGGAGGCTGAGAATTCAAGAGGGTGGGTGAGGAATGATATTTTAATAGGATTTTAAATGTAGCTTGACATTTTCCCTGGAACTGGTGACTAAAACCCAATGTTGGGAATAAAGAAGCTTTAGGTTGGCCCACAATCTATAGGAGTTTCATAGCTACATCAGATACCTGCTCCAGGACTAACGCAGAGGTAGGCAAATCCTTAATATGTCTATGACTTACAAATCACTAACTCCACTTCAAGAGCCCAACCCCAGTCCATATACAGGAGACTAAAATACCAGTCAGGGAAAGACAAAGATTGAAATCTCAAGCTGAGGACAGGATGAAAATTGTTATGTGGCTATACACAGAGAGATTATGTTTTGAACCCAAATTCTCACATTGAAACCCTTCCCTCTAATGTTATGGTATTTGGAGATGGGGCTTTTGGGAGGTAATCAGGTTAAGTGAATGCATAAAGGTGGGGCCCTCATAATAAAATTAGTGCCTTTATAAGAAGAGACGCTAGAGAGCTTGCTTCCTCTCTCCTCCCCACCATGTGAGGACATAGTGAGAAGGCAGCCATCTGCAATCCAGGAAGAGAGTCCTCATCAGAGAACTGAAACAGCCAGTATCTTGATCTTGATCTTGATCTTGGACTTCCCAGCTTCCAGAAGTCCAGGTATGGTATTTTTATGGCAGCCAGAGATGATTAATACAGACTGGCATTTTATCCCTTGGCTGGATATCATATCAGCTAATGGTATTATTGACTTGCTCTTAAACTTACCTGGCAAAGAAAAAAAATAATGGAGAAAAGTATCATATTTTGTTTCCAGCGTTTGATCCAGCAAAGCTGTGATCAAGCCTGGCCTCCAATAGGACTCAGATAATGAGAACTGTTGAGCTGTACCATCAGGGGAGGTGAAGCCTGATCACCCACAGAAGGCCAGGGGGGAGGCCACTATATGGAATGTGGAAGAACTCACACACATATCCAACTTTAGAACCCTCTCATACAGAAGGTATCAAAGATCAGTTACTGTTAGCCAGGAAAAGAAGCAAAAACCGACAGAGGATGGCCTAGTTAAGCAGGAGACAGCTGGCCCTTTGGTCCTATGCCACCCTCTCAGTTTCTAACTTCCAACAATTAGAACTAGAAAGAGGAAGCTAGAAGGCACCCTTTTCCCCCTACTAGTCCCAGTTATTACTTGAACTGGAGGAACATTTGGAGATGTGGTTGGGATTTTAAATAGACTAGAGTCCAGTGGTTCTCAACCTTCTGGCCCTTTAAATACAGTTCCTCATGTTGTGACCCAACCATAAAATTATTTTCGTTGCTACTTCATAACTGTAATGTTGCTACTGTTATGAATTGTAATGTAAATATCTGATATGCAGGATGGTCTTAGGCGACCCCTGTGAAAGGGTCGTTCGACCGCCAAAGGGGTCGCGACCCACAGGTTGAGAACCGCTGGACTAGACAAATAATTGGAAGTAACCAGAACACTATAGGACTGACACTTCTGAAAATGGATAATTGTAAATGGATTATGAGGAGAGTGGTTCCAGCAACATTTCAGAGTTGGCATCAATAAGTCTGTTTTGCAGTAAAAAAAGAATAGTCTATGTTTGTTAAGAAAATATTAAAAATGAAGGCAAAACACTGCAAAGAATTAGAGAGGAGAGATTTAAATTTCTGTGTTATCATCTATGAAGAAACTCTGGGAAAAAATGTTTAAAATATTCTTCAGAGTTACTAAGATTATGAGCTCCTTGAAGACAGAAACCGTAGCTTGGTAATTTAGAATGCCCAAAGCCTAGTACAGTGCCTGAACCAGAGGAGCAGTCACTAATTCATTTTTAAGTTGAATCTTCCATATGGCAACAGATCAGCCTTTTTTTCTTTAATGTGGGATCTAGGGAAACTCTAGAAATGGAGAAAAATAGCATATTCTATTAATGTATTTTCCTGACTTGGTTTTCCCATTAGCTTATAGTCTGCAACATACAAAAAGTATCCAGAGTTGTGCTGTCCAATTTAGTAGCCACTAGCCACATATGGCTACTTTAATATAATCATAAGTTAATTAAAATAAAATGAAACTGGAAATTCACTTCCTCAGTTGAGCTAGCCACATTTCAAGTACTCATGCGGTTATTGGCTACCATACTGCACACAGCATATACAAAACATTTTTTAAAAATGTTTTTATTGATATTTAGAGAGAGAGAGAGGAAGGGAGTGGGAGAGATAGAAACATCAATGAGAAATAATAACATCGATTGGCTGCTCCTGCATGCCCCCTGCGGGGGATCAAGCCCACAGTCCTTGCATATGCCATGACTGGGAATAGAACTGGTGACCTCCTGGTGTGTGGGCTGATGCTCAACCCCTGAGCCACATCGGCCAGACACAGAATATTTTCATCACTGCAAAAGTTTCTGTTGTACAACTGTGATCTAGCTATAGCACGACTTTGGTGTCAAACAGATTTGGATTTGAATTCTGACATAGCCACTTACTAACATTATAGTTTGGGGAAAGTTAATGAATTTCTTAGGGCAGGGGTGGGCAACCCCTGGCACGTGTGCCAAACATGACACGCCAGTAACTTTTGCTGGCACGTGAAACCCTCTCTTACAATCTTCCATTTACAATTTTTTTTCTTAATATCGACTTTTTTATTTTTCAGATAAATTCAGTGTAGGTGCATCTTAGATAAATAATTTTACATAACAAGTTATCTTAAAGACCATAGGCATGGATTGACGAGAAAGGGGAAGAGCAATTTCTATGCCTCTGCCTTAACTCTCCCTGCCTTCCGACCCGACCACAGTGTTTTGGTTTCATTCACATATGCTTATGAATCTTTGTTCTCAGTGATGAATTTTGTTAAGTCTCATAAGCACACACATACGTACACCTTAAGAGATATCAAGTAGGCGTAACATGTTCTCAAAAAATTAGGGTTGGCACGCAGAAGAATTTTGAGTCAGAGATGTCAGAGATTTTGCTGGTTTGGGCACGCACTCACAAAAAGGTTGCCCACCCGTTTTAGGGCCTCTGTTTCTCCCTCTGCAGAACGGGGACAATGTGAGTACCCACCTCACTGGTCACTGTAAGGTTCAAGTGAGCTCATTCATGCAAACTACATAGAACAGGCCTTGACATAGAGTGAACACTCAAAAGTCTCACCTCTTATTAGTGATTATCACTCTGTGAAGATAACACCTCACCATGAACCAGTCATCGGATCCCTCACGTCAGGCTGTTCCACACTCCCACAGGACTGGCAAGAGGAAAATGGCCATTAACACCCTTACCACCTAGTTCACTGTTATTAAAGTGCCACTTTACAGTGAATGAAACTCTCACTAATTCCTTCTTCAGGGAAGACTTGCTATGAAAAAAATGTTGGCAAATTAAACATGCGTTAGCGATGTGACTGACTGACTCCCCGGTGCCAGCTTTTTCTTGAAATGAACATTTGGCAAGACATACCCCTTGATATCATTTTAAAATTCTCACACCAAAAAAGGCTGTCAAACAGTCATGGAAAGGCACAGCTGACACAGCAGAATCAAAGTGGAAGAAGACAGCCAGGTGGGTCAAAGTCAGGTTTTTACTGCTGGTAATTTTGAGCTAAGATTTGAAGAACATGAAAAACATGATGAGGAAAGAGAGATAAGTGGACAAAGAAACAATACCAAGAGAAAGGAAAGAGAGAAGCCTGGTAGTTTTAGCCCTTCAAGAAGAAAGATTTTCCTTTTATCCCTTGTTAACTTGTGGCTTTCAACAACAGAAAACTAGAGAGGTCTAAATCTAGTGGCCTGTTTTTACTTCTTTGGTCCTACTATGCAACATCTTCATATAATAGGAATACTAAATATATATATGTATAAAATATTATATATACAGGGTTTCCCCCCAAAATGTATACACACCTTAACAGCTAATAGCTCAATTTTAAAAATGAAATGTATTTTAATAGATAGTGCCTTTATAATTATTCAAAACATGTGTATACATTTTTTGGACACCCTATATATATATATATATAAAGCTATTTTGGTGCATTTCTGATCCTTCAAATATTTCTAGTTAAAGATAAATGAGCCAACCAATAAAAAGTTCCCAAGTATATGTTTAAAAAGGATTTTCTTCTTTTGAATTGTTCGGGTATTTATATAAAATGATTCATATAAAAATTATTCTTCAACATAAAAATCAGCCAATCATTACCAAACAATTTTCCAGTACTGCCACTATAGATAATTGTTTAACTATTAAAGTGTATGTTATGATTTACAGCAGCCATAAAGGCACCCATCTCTATATGATTGCTTGCTGCTGCCATAGAAGACATACCTCATCTGTTGCAGCACTCGATGCCATATGACAATTTGGAATGATGCACATTTCTTATTACCTGCTGATAATAGCTTATCAGTGAAAGCAACAGCTTAATTACACCGTACATCTCCCGCTGGATTCTCACATTTCCATTGCTTCTCACCCAGCCCCTACAGAAGCAAAGCGGTATCATTGCCACAATCCTCAGAAATAACGTAATTAAGTTAAAGAGTCTAAGGCGAAGCTGATCTTTTATTAAACATAGATGCACTTTAGGCCACAAAATCCCTCAGTCTCATCTCCAGACTGTTTCACTAGAGCTGGTTGTCACTCTTCCAGGGTTTAATTATTCCTACCGACGAGGCCTCTATTGTCTCCCACTCCAAATACTTGGCTTTTTTTTTTATAAAATGTGCCCTGAACTTTGGATCTCTGAATCAACACAGTGGCCACAAATTTGCAGTTGAAGTCCCATAGGTTTTGTTTCTAAGGCACAGTTTGACAGGTTGCTTGTGACAGATAAACTAAACTTCTCCAGTCTATATAGCAAAGCAACAGTGCTTATACAACGCTAAGAGGCAGACTCTGTATTAGTGCAGTTTATTTGGCAACTGGTTGAGTGCTTGGACTCTTGAGTTGCAGTGTGGTCCATGTGGTTGCTGGCCTTCTTTTCCTTGGACTGGACAGCAGGACTTGTCTGCCTTTCATGGCATTGCTGGTTCTTTTCGCCAAGCGCTGTGTCTGGAACACAGCTATCAGAATGCCTGCCCTTACATTAGGAGACTGACGGTTTAAGTTCATTACCTCCTCTTTCATGGGTCTCATTACATGTTCTCATTTAAATAGTAGTTCCTAAAACTATGACTATAAATAGATTACCGTATCTTTCTTCTTTCTATTCTTTGTTTTTCATGTTTCTCTTTCATGATCCTTAGCTTTGTGCGAGGAGGTTGGGCTGATAGACATTTTCAAACACCCAACGTGCTTCATTCATTCTATAAGATTTCACATTTGTTGCAGTCTTTAAGATTTTGACCCTTTCTACTGGGTGTGGAGTGGAATAATGGCTAAAAGTGGGTGGCCACTTCTTGAACCAGTACCATCCTTAAATAACTGAGACTGCACTATTAACCTAAATGATCAAATTACTAACAAAAAGATTCCTTGACAAATGGCGGAGTGAGAACAAAGGAAACCAGAAAGTCTTGTAGACTATATCATCTAGGTTAGAATGCAAAATAGAAAATTATCTCCACTCAGTTATAGAACATAGCCTCCCAGGCAACTAACATTAAATGTGTTGCTGTCATGTGCTTAGACCACAAACATCCATTTCTACAGACATAGAATCACCGCTTTGGGCTTGTGTAGACACAGCAGAGATGTTCACCACCCTGTCATTTACTAGACTTCATGCAGACTACCATCTTTCTCTAGTCTATGCATCATTAGCATAATTTCCAAAAACCATAGTTCATGCAATACTGAGACTGAAGGCTCTTTGATGACAATGGGAGCCTTCCAAATGTACCAAGACCATGGAGTGGACTGGAAGCCAGAGACTTGACTGCTCCTGGTTGTGTCTTTAGATAGCTAAGTGGCCTTAGCAGGGTACTTCATGTCTCTTAGCCTCAGGTGGGGTTTTTTTCTGATTTTTTTTAATTGCTTAAAGTATTACAAAGGGTATTACATATGTGTCCATTTTCCCCCCCGCCCTAGACAGTCCCCTAGCCTCCCCTATCCCCCAGTGTCTTATGTCCATTGGTTATGCTTATATGCATGCATACAAGTCCTTTGGTTGATCTCTTACCCCCCTACCTCCTGCCCCCCAACCCTCTCCGGCCTTCCCGCTGCAGTTTGACAATCTGTTTGAGGCAGCTCTGCCTCTGTATCTATTATTGTTCAAAAGTTTATAAAGGTCTCAATTATCCATGAATGAGTGAGATCATGTGGTATTTTTCCTTCATTGACTGGCTGAATTCACTTAGCATAATGCTCTCCAGTTCCATCCATGATGTTGCAAATGGTAAGAATTCCTTCTTTTTTACAGCAGCATAGTATTCCATTGTGTAGATGAACCACAGTTTCCTAATCCATTCATCTGCTGATGAGAACTTAGGCTGTTTCCAAATGTTCGCTATGGTAAATTGTGCTGCTATGAAAAAAAGGGATGAATATATCCTTTCTGATTGGTGTTTCTAGTTTCTTGGGATATATGTCTAGAAGAAAAATCAGTGGGTCAA
>NW_006292604.1:3272619-3312633 GCF_000327345.1 Myotis davidii | reverse complement strand
CCTTATCAGATATGACATTGGCAAATATGTTTTCCCACACAGTGGGTTTTCTCGTGGTTTTGTTGATGGTTTCTTTTGCTGTGCAGAAGCTTTTTATTTTGATGTAGTCCCATTTGTTCATTCTCTCTTTAGTTTCAAGTGTCCTAGGAGCTGTATCAGTGAAGAAATTGCTTCGGCATATGTCTGAGATTTTGTTGCCTTTGGATTCTTCTAGAATTTTTATGGTTTCCCATCGTACATTTAAGTCCTTTACCAATTTTGAGTTTATTCTTGTGTATGTTGTAAGTTGGTGGACTAGTTTCATTTTCTTGCATATATCTGTCCAATTTTCCCAACACCATTTATTGAAGAGACTATCTTGGCTCCATTGTATGTTCTTGCCTCCTTTGTCAAATATTAATTGAGCATATTGGTTCAGGCCGATTTCTGGGCTCTCTATTCTATTCCATTGATCTATATGCCTATTCTTGCGCCAATACCAGGTAGTTTTGAGAACAGTGGCTTTGTAATACATCTTGATATCTGGTATTGAGATTCAGGTGTGTTTTTTTTTAATCTTTAAAATAAGGAGGCCAGGTTGGCCCATGTCTGAAGTCCCTTCCAGTGCCTAAGTTCATCTGTGACAGTCACAGATGGTTAGCAGCATATGATCAAATTCACCTACCTTGTGCTAAGCCTCAAAACCATCAGATTTGATACCTGAGGTAAGGCCTCCAGTCTTATCATCCTAATTTTCCAGAAGAGAACCAAAGTGCAGAGAAACTAAATGTATTTTTGCAGTTTTACACAAAGAGGTAATATTGGGGTTGACCTTGTGTCTTGGGTTCCCAGTTCAATTCTTCACTAGTAGCTCATTCAGGGAAGAGAAAGCATGAGGTATGCATGATCCATTGTGCTGTCTCTCCATGTTAGCTTCAATTTCAAAAGAGGTCAACTTATCCCCCAAATCTAGGATTACAATAGGCTGGGAAGGGGTGCATAACCCCATATGTATTGACAATAACTGAAGGGCTGTAGATTTTGGTTTGTTTTAATTTTGGATCTTAGATGTAACTATCCTGCAACAACACTAGTACCACCAGCAAAATACTTCTACAATGCAATCTACTTCATTCCACTTATTTTCATACCACTACTTTCTGGGTCAGAACAACTAAAGTAAACATGCCATCCACAACTGCTCTGAGACAGCTCTGCTTTCTCATAACTCAACGCAGAGCAATTACCACCTTTCCGCCTTGGATGAATGAGAAGGTGGAAATCTCCTCACTGGCTAAGTTACCACTCTTGCTTTCACACTCAGATCTTTGGGATCTTTGCCCAGTGTGGGTTGATATATAGCATCATACATTTATATAGCTACTGTTTCTTGTATGGATCAGTTAGATGAAGAATCAGCAAGGGCAGCTGGCTCCTTCTTTGAAAATCTGCCCTGTAGGTTCCAGAGAAATAAGGTGGTTTGTGGAATGCTCAGGAACTGACGCCACATCTGTGAAAATCCCATGGGTGGAGAAGGGAATTGTTTGGCAGCTCAGAGCTGGATAGTTAGGGCCCAGAAGTGGAGGGGGAGATGGAGAAGAGGTTTCTAAATGGCAGTATCTTGTTCTCACCCTCATTTTCCCTGAAAGGTAGGACCTGGGAGAAGCCTGCTTCACTGCATGTGTTAACCTTGACTGGTACTTGCAGTCTGGGCCTGGACTATGGGCCACACAGAACTTATGCAGTTGGCAACACAATTGCATATGTCTATACCTTAGATCTAAGCAATTGCTCATCCCATCACTACCACCAGACAGAGGGGTACCTAGAGCAAAAGTCTTGGAAGAAACCTTGGGGAATGAGGTATTGGAGGAGTAGAGAGTCATGGGGTTGTTAAATCCAGAATACAATAGTATAGGCTCCTCAATCTGGTCTGTTGCTAGCCTATCTGGATTCAAACCCGTAGCCTGGAAGCAAATGCTTTATAAACTTCGATTGTGCCTTGAATTAAGAGAGGTTGAGGTTTTAGAAGAGAAATACCTCAATATCAAACCTAAATTCATCATCACGTCACATGTCTGAAGTTTTAAAGGTCCTTCACAAAACAACGAGAACTAGAATCTTGCTTCTTAGGGGTAGACTCTAAAGATATAAACTATAGATTTTTAAAATCTGACATTTGGGATTATTACAAATTTTAAAGTGATAGAGTAATGTTGTTATGACTGTGTATTTGTTCTCTTGCATTCTCAAGAGAAGAGGCACTAAATAATTATCAACTACTAGGAGCCCAGTGCACGCATTCAGGCACCAGTGGGTTCCCTTGGCTGGCCTGTGGGATCGGGCCAAAACCTGCTCTCCAACATCTCCCAAGGTGTCCTGGATTGAGAGAGGGCACAGGCCAGGCTGAGGGACCCCACCAGTTCATGATCAGGTTGGCCAGCCTGGAAGGGACTGCAGGAGAGCTTCAGGGCATGTCCGGCCCATCTCGCTCAGTCCCCATCAGCTGGACCCCAGCAGCAAGCTAACCTACAGGTTGGAGCATCTGCTGCCTGGTGGTCAGTGTACATCATAGTGACTGGTCGACTGTCTGCCTCCTGGTGGTCAGTGCATGTCATAGTGAGCAGTTGAGCGGCCTTAGCATATCATTAGCATATTACACTTTGATTGGTTGATTGGATGACTGGACACTTAGCATGTTAAGCTTTCATTATATAGGATACTGCTATTCTTATAAAATTCTCTCACTGTTTTTGTCTATTGAAAATTTTTTTTCAAAACATTTGGTAACTGGAATTAGGAAAAGGAAAGGTTTTTGATTTGAAGCAAGTTGGACAATAGAGTGTGCCTTGTTTTTCCCCCTTGCACTTATTAAAGAATTTATTTTGCAATTTGTAAAAGTATCCCTTCAGTGAACAAACTGGCACACAATGATAAACAGTCCTTTTTTTTTTAAGTTCTCTGAAGGTCATACTACTCCAAAGAGCTCATAAGTATGATCCAAATAATGAATGTAAGGATTCTATCTGTAGCCTGGCCCCAATTAGGCCTTCAACCCTCAAGAAATTGTATTTGCCTTTTTTTGAATATGATGGGAATGGTTTCCCAAAAGTTATGTGATCACTGATGGGTTATTTCCAAATAAATCTAGTCAAGCTCCTTTCCTCAGAACCTTATATTTCTTGACCCCTCAGCAATATGTGATAATTACTGACAACAAAAAGAACATAATTAAAGATCTACTATGTGCTGGGCAAGGTGCTAGTCACACAAGGATGCAATGCTTCCCAAACTGCAGCCCTTCAGACTCCATTATCACATTCTTGCCATCCTTAGGACCACCTTTACCAATTACCACAGAGAGGCAACGTGAACACAAGTCAATATTGTAAAATACTGCACACAGTGTTACAAAAGTATCCGTGGAGAGAACATAAAGGAGGGGTGTGGGCGATATTTTTCAGGGGGCCAGAGAGGTGGCAAAGTTGGGGTTTTGCCATGAGAACTTCATAAGGAAGTGATTCTTTAAAGTGGATATGTTTTTAAAGCAATGAGCTAATAGATAGAGAGAACATATTGGTGGTTGCTGGAGGCAGGGTTGGGGGTGGGTGAAATGACTGAAGGGTGTTGAAAGGTACAAAACTTCCAGATAAATAAAGAAGGCATGGGGATGTAATGTACACTATAGTGACTATAGTTAACAATACTGTGCTGTATATTTGAAAGTTGCTAAGAGAGTAAGTCTCTAAAAGTTCTCATTACAAGGGGAAAAATGCAGTAACTATGCGTGGTGATGAATGTTAATTAAACTTATTGTGATGATCATTTTGCCATTTATACAAATATTGAATCAGTAGGTTATACACCTGAAACGAATATAATGTTTTATGTCAATTATACTGTGATTAAAAGAGAAAAGATGAGTACATAGTCATACGGGGATATAAAATCCATTGTGAGAGCATCAGACAGAGTAAGTATGACAGGGAAGCTAGGCGGGAAGGTGTGAAGTCTGACATTCTCTCTGAAGACCTAAAAACTGGCCAACACCTTCTTGAAGACATTTTCTGAACATTCCTTCTGTCAGAGCCCAGCACAGCGACGTAAAGATCCCTCTGGTCTTCTTCTCAAAACCTTTTATACGTGCATTGGCCTCCTGAGGAAATATTCTGACAGTTGCTTCAGTCAATCATTCTTTACTATTAAGTCACAAAACAAAATATCTTGTACAAATAGCTCACCCAATCTTCAGTCCAGTATTTCTAATAAATTACAGGACATATGCAACTGCATGTTCCACTTTTATCTCAGTCTTAATGTTTGCAAAATCAAATTCATCCATTTCCCAGTTGTAACCAACGTCTGTTCCTCCACTGTTTATTTTTCCTGACTCCCAAGATTAAAATCTTGATGATGTCACCAGGACTCACTTTGTACTTTGCCCCTCCGACTGAATCAAGGCCTGTCAAGTACTTAGAAGAGCCTCTTGCCCATACTTGGAATTGAAAAGCATATTGCCAAAGGAAACAGGTGAATGAAGAAATAAACTTGATCTTCTTTGAAATAACTCTTCTTTCTATTCCCCTTTACTTTTATTTATTTTTTATATATATATTTTATTGATTTTTTACAGAGAGGAAGGGAGAGGGATAGGGAGTTAGAAACATCGATGAAAGAGAAACATCAATCAGCTGCCTCCTGCACACTCCCCACTGGGGATGTACCCGCAACCAAGGTACATGCCCTTGACTGGAATCGAACCTGAGACCCTTGCGTCCGCAGGCTGACGCTCTATCCACCGAGCCAAACCGGTCAGGGTTCCCCTTTACTTTTAACATACCCTACTCTTTGACACCCATTCTGTAAATATTTATTAGTGCCTACCATATGCCATGACAAACGGAGTTATTGCAATGAACAAAATAACAAAATTATAAGCTCTCCTGTAGCTCACATTCAAATAGAGAAAGGCATGTATTAAAGAATCAAAAATACAACATATTTAAATCCCTTATCTGAAAAAGTAAATCAATAAAGGCTCTAAAAACTGAAAGTTTTTACTTAATTCATAGGTTAACCAAACATAAATTGAACTGACATAAGACTATGTTCTGCACTTATTTCACTCTTGGGGAGGTGCCTGAATCAGCTTGATTGCTGCATGGTATACAGTAAAGGCATTTGTATCACTCTCAGTCTGCTCTGCTAGGGCTTCCATCACAGAAAACCACAGACTGGATGGTTTAAGCTATAGAAATTTTTTTTCACAATTCTGGAGGCTGGAACTCCAAGATCAAAGTGCTGGAAGGGCTGGTTTCTGGTGAGTTCTCTCTTCTTGCCTTGCAGAGAGCCACTTTCTCAATATGTCTGTACACAGCCTTTTGTTGCCCAATTTAGCCTGGTGGAAACGCCAAGTGGAGAAGGACTCAGACAACAGTCACAGCTGAGAACCTATATATATTACCCAATGTCCTAAGCCATCTCAGACAATCTTTGAGCTTTGGAGTCACACCAGCTGAGACCATAGACATTGTGGAGTGAAGATAAGTCGTTGCCTTTTTTATTTTCTGTCCAAATTTCTAAGCTGGAAACCTTGAACAAATTTGGGGGTAGTTTATTACATAGCAATTAAGAACTGGCACTAAAATTAATATGAGACCAGGGGTGGAGAAACACCTGAAGAGAAGCAAGGACACTGTCAGCTAGAAGGGCACTGATGAAATTATTATCAGAGAGAGGGCTACTCATCTATATAAATAAAAGCCTTATATGCAAACTGTCCCCTCGGGAGTTCGACCAGGAGACTGGGAGTTCGATCACTCGCTATGATGTGCACTGACCACCAGGGTGCGGCACGGAATGAAGGAAGGCCCCAGCCAGCAGCCGGAAGGGGCCTCTAGTGTTATATAATAGTAAGATGTTTAGCAACACTGTCACCAGCAACAATACAGAATTAAGGAAATGTATCTCATGAACTATGGACATGCTTAAGGTTTCTAAATGTGAAAACTGACTTCGTTTAGCTGCCTAGGATTAATTACAGGAAGAGAAAGATGAACTGAAATGTTCAGCAGAATTTAGAGGAAATCAGGACTTGCTAGGTTGGATACGAAAATTTATTGTCCTGCTTGCTTGTCTAGTCAGCAAAAGATTCTTAAAGAAAGAAGTCGTTTTAGGGCAAAAATCACATCCAGGGATCTACTAGCACCATGTGCTCTCAGGTTAAAGATCAAATCAAGTATGTGGCTGGGGAAAATCTCTCATGAAGACCTCAGAAAGATTTAAAATGTAGTGCCTCGTAGGCTCTGTCAGGGAGACAGAAGCGCCTCTGAAACCCCAAGGGCTCGTACTTCAGCAATCTGACTTGCAGCCAAAGTCAAGAGGAGCCTGTGTTAAGAGTTTTGTGGGTATGTCTTTTTCTCAAGGAATGAAAAAATGTACAGGAAGCTCCCAAGATTTATAAGAAAATTTTCCTATAATTTTAATTACCACCAGCTAAACAAAAGGGAGAACACAAAAGGTCTCTAGATTCCTAACTCTCTATGAACACGAAGCAGGCTTCTCAACTGCTGACAAGAACTATCTCTCATGGACAAAGAAGAGGAAAGCCTTGAACTTTCCAGCCAGCCCAGCTGAGTTGCCAGATAGATGAGCTGAAGAAAATTCTTTTTTTTTAAATTAAATCTTTATTGTTCAGATTATTACATTTGTTCCTCTTTTTTCCCCCCATAACTCCCCTCCTCCCAGTTCCCGCCCCACCCTCCGCCCTCACTCCCCACCCACTGTCCTCATCCATAGGTGCACGATTTTTGTCCAGTCTCTTCCCGCATCTCCTACACCCCTTTCCCCCTCAAGAATAGTCAGTCCATTCCCTTTCTATGTCCCTGATTCTATTATAATCACCAGTTCATTCTGTTCATCAGATTATTTATTCACTTGATTCTTAGATTCACTTGTTGATAGATGCATATTTGTTGTTCATAATTTGTATCTTTACCTTTTTTGAAGAAAATTCTTGAATGTTTCTCCCCAGCAACCTAAGAAGAACCAACCAGCTGAAGGTAGCCCAGTTGCACAATAATGACAAATTATTGTGGGTTGTTTTTTTTTAAGTTATCGTTCTCAGGGATTTTTGTTTTGTTTTGTTTGTTAGGTGGGTTTGTGTTGGTTTTTATTATTTAATGAAGGCAGAGCAGAAACAGGTTAAACATTCTGGCTCTTGTGTTGTATTGAGAAGAAGGTTGGGTGGAGGGTGAAATGTAGCAACAGGGAGACCCACTCTTGCAATAATACCATGAGATATGATATCGATAGCTGGAACGAGGTGGCACAGTGAAGGGGCTGATAAGGTCAGATGTGGGAAACAGTTGGAAGGCACAGGTAAATGGGTTAGTGGAAGATTAATGTGAGGTGTGAGAAAAAGAGACGTCAAGGGCAAATCCAAGATTCATTGATTGACTGTCTCTGCACCTAAAAATATGGAATTACCATCAACTGAGATCGGGAAGACAGTGGGAGGAGCAGTTTTGGGTTAAGTCAGGAATCTGCTGAGTACTAGATATCTAATCGGGGATGTTGAAAGACTGTTGGGTCTGGAGTTTAGAAAGAAGTGATGATTGGAGATATAAATATAGCAAGTATCCATGTATGAAGACATTAACAGCCAAGAGACTGAATAAGGTCACCAAGGGAGTGAGTATAGACAGAGAAAAGGCCTAAGCACTGGGCCCTTGAACTTCTCTATTTAAAAGGGTAGGGGAAAAAAGAACCAGTAAAGGAGACAGATAGGTGCTGGTGAGGTAAAAGGAAGTAAGAAGGTATTCCAAGCCAATCCAGAACTCTAGGGGTATGCACAGGTCGGAGCCAAGCACTGACCACTGCAGTTAGCATGGGGGTTCTTAGAACCTCTGACAAGTACATTTTTAGTGGAGCAGTGGGGACCACAACCTGGGTGGTTCAAGAGAGACTAAGAAGAGAGAAATTGGTGACAGAACTGAATTGACTTTGAAAATTTTCCATAAAATGGGGACAGAAACACTAGGTGATGGCTGAAGAGAAGCATGAGGGTTTTTTTGTTTTGTTTTGTTTTGTTTTAACAGAAAAAAATATAGCATGGCTATATAGTGATTGGAAAGACCCACCACAGAGAGAAAAGTAGTGATGGTGGAGAGAAAGGATGAATTATTAGAGCTATGCCCTTCAGCAGGTGATAGGAAGGAGGCTACACACTTGGAAGACTGCCATGAATTTATGGCTAGTTCCCTTACCTCTAATGTGTTTTTTCCTCAATAAATCTTACCCCAGACCAAATTTCCTAAAATACTGCTTTTATTATAATACTAGGGGCCTGGTGCATGAAGATTCATGCATTGGGGGTGGGTCTCTCAACCCAACCTGCACCCTCTCCAATCTGGGAGCCCTCAGGGGAGCCCTCTCCAATCCGAGAGTTTTTGTCTGTCTTTGCAATCATATAAGCGAATTGTCTGAGACCCCCAACCCAGTTTGGTTTGTTGCCCACAGAATAATAGAGGCTTTTTGTTTTTTCTTTGCTTCATTGGTGAAGATTTCTTGGAAGTTTTAGATATCTTCCCTTTAATTTTTCCTAGACACTTTGATTTTACTTATGTCTCTCACCTTTCCTTTCCCTCCATCCCCCACTGCAACAGTAACTTGCTCCAGTGCAGCGGTTCTCAACCTGTGGATCGCAACCCCTTTGGAGGTCGAATGACCCTTTCACAGGGGTCGCCTAAGACCGTCTGAAAACACATATATTCTTCCCTTCCTGCTCTGTCTCAGTCCCACAGCCTCCCACTCTGCCAAGTCCTCCAAGCCACCAGCTCTCCCTCTCTGCTCTCCGTCTGGCAACTTGGGGAGCCAAGTTCCCCAAGCCACTCCACTCTCTGCTGGCTCTCCCGCTCTACTCTCTGCCCAGCACCTGTGTATGAAATTTAACCCGCCATCTTTGTCAGGTTAATTTGCATACTCATTCCTGATTGGCTGGTGAGCGTAGCAGAGGGAAGGTCAATTTACATGTTTCTCTTTTATTATATAGGATTGTAACATTGGTTTTGTTATATTACTTATGTTTTACATTCCTCTGCTTAGCTGTCAAGCTGTTGGATGACCCGAATAACTCTCACTGAAGTCAGTAAAAGTCAACTATGTGACCTGCCCTTGGCTGGGCATACAGGTCACATTGTTCTATCTTTATTTAAAACATAACTGCAGAGACAAACACATAATAAGATGAATGTACAGAGACAAAAGCTATTATAGGGGAATACAGACAGCACCAAATACATTCATATAAGGGAGAAAAATCATTCATCCTGGGCAGTAGAAGGGGACGCAAAAGCTACAGAGGGTGGGCATTTTGAATGGGACACAGGAAAGCTGACAAATAGCAAGTGCGTCTAGAGCCCAGAGAAAGTGTAACCAGAGCTGAGGAATGGAAGAGACTAGGCCGAAAAAGATATCCAAGCCCCCAAGCTTGGCTGGAATCTCTTCCCAACCCCACCCCTCTAACCAGGTGGCGGGTGGGCAATAAGTATGATTAGAGACCTTCAAAGCGAAGTGCAGGCACTCCTGGGGTAGCTGGCAGCTTTTCAAGCTCTGGTTGGACATAGAGAGATCTATAGAAACCTACTTCCAGGCTCACTATTTTTATGAGTGATATGCCTGAAATATGCCTGAGGCAAGCACATTTCTAGCAAGTTCTCCTTTCCCACTTCCCCTTTCATAATCACCCTCTTCCCATTTTATCAAAAGAGAGGCATCTCCCCCCACATCCAGAATCTCACCCTGCCTCTTGCCAAATGGAGGGGCAATCTGAAAAAGGGATGTTAGGGAAACCCTCTCCAATGGAAGCCTTGATCGCAACACACCCATATCTACATCTATACACATATACACTTCCAATATAGTTTAGCTTTATGCCTAATAATTTCTTATCAAAGTTAATGAGTTATTGTGGTTACCTGCATACTAATAATATTTAAAGTAACATAAATAATAGTTTTCAACAATAAAATTCTTAAATGATTACATTTCAATACTTATTTTTGTTGCTGCAGAGGATGAAGAAAGTCAAAGAAATTGGAAAGCTATATTGTAATATTTCTAACTGTAACATGTTTAATTAAAGAATAATTATTTGAAAATTTCAGAAGTCCGTGCTAACCATGTGCAAGGGGAGAATTGACACAATAGGTCCTTGAATGTGTCACTGGTCTCTCTCCATGTCCCTGTGATAAGTAGAGCTTTCCCCCTCCCCCCACCTTACAAGCATCATATATTCTTCTTCTAGGATCATTTTCAGTTTCAATTCCTTTATCTGAGTAAACACTTTCTGTCATTCTCCTGATCGTCCCTGCATCTTGTCAGCATTGGGGTAAGAAGCAATTGTGTATTATTTGAACATGATCAGCTAATAGGGACTCAGAGTTCTTGGTCCATTTTTATGTGTCTACATACAGTCCTCTGCTCTTCTGAAAACGACTGGCAAGACACCAATAGACTCAAAGTGGAAAAAAACACTGGAAAATATATGCATACAAATACCTGCCTCCTGATATAAAATATGTGCAAGTGAGACCAAAGAGCCTCTTATTTTCTATTTCTGATTCCAGCACTAAATAACTTTTTTTTTAAAAAAAGGAAACCATTCCTTGACATAGAGCAAAGTAATAAATGTAATAGTTATAACACATTCCAGTACTAGCTACAACCCCAGATGTTCTCTCAACTCTCCTATGGGATTTTCCCATCCAATACATCAAATAGGGTAGCAGCAAGCACTTAGGCAATGTTCAGTCTCAACAGTCTCATGCAGTAATCTGTAATTACTAGGTAAATTAATCCAAGAGCTAATACTGAGCTGAAGAAAAAAGCTGGCTTTTTGCCAAGCGTCATACCTTAAATCTTTCTGAAAGCAGACTTCCCAAACGGCTGACTCTACCGCCTCAGTTGTGATAGAATGGGAAAGTCTTCTGTCCTGATCTCCCCATGAATCCCAGGCTTCTGTTTGGATGGATGAATAGACAGGTAGATCAATAGATAGAAACATATAGATCAATCCACATTTGCCCACTACTTGTCAAGCTCTGTCAGCAAAAACTGGTACAAATTAGACAAATGTTTTCATTCAGGAACCATAAAGGAAATGTCTCCAAATAACCAAACACATATAGACACTCCTGTGAATATTATCTGGTCATAAGGGCCATCCTTAAATATATCATTAATAATGTCAATCATGTAATAACCATGTAAGCATGGCTTTAAACCCAACATTCACCATAACCCTGCACCCAAATGCAATAGGGGTTGACTGTCACTGTCAAATTGTGGGAAGTATTTCTATGGAAATAATATTCTTCATAAATATCAGTGACCAAATCTGTCTGGGTTCAAATCCCAGCTCTACCACCTTTTAGCTGTAACTTGGGGGAAGTTATTAAATTATGCTATTTTCCCATTTCCTAAGCTACAAAATACAATCCTTACCACCACATAAGTTTATTATGACAATTTTAAAAAAATACATCCATTCTTGGAACAACATCTGATACATAATAAGAACTCAAAAAATTACCTAGGATTAGTATTATTTCCCATAATTCAAGTTGTGGGCCCAAAGACAGTATTCTGTATTATCATTACCTAACCTTCAAAAGAACAGTTACAGAATGAGCAAAACTTAACAGTAAGGAGAAGAAAAAAGGACAGTCTTCTAAATTTTAAAATGTTTTAAAAAATGTTTTGGGTCCAAGACCCGTTTAAAAAGCTGATTAGAATTATGGGTATTTCCCTTGGAAAAATCCACTTATACACAAATTTCAGTACTTCCTTCACAGTCTTCCTGAAGTTTACTCAGAGCCAGCAAACCTGAGGACCTCCTAGGGCTTAAACCCCTCCAGTTATCAAACTATTTCAATAAACTTTAAACTGCTATTTCTCCCATCCTCCAAAGAAGTTTATAAACATGCAATTCATTGACAAACATGTTTTGTGATACAGCTGTTCACATTTACATCTGAATCTCATGGATTAAAACAAAAGGCATCACATTGATTTTCTTAAGCCCACTGGTAATCTGTAGGAAAATTCCAAATTCCAGAACTACAGCTTCAAATCAGGTTCTGGAGTTCCCCCTCCACATCAGCAGAGCAGTGAATTCAAATGTTAAAAAACTGTTTTGGGTCTGAGACCCATTTAAACAGCTGAGTAGAATCCTGTGAACACGCTGCCTATTACAGCTTCTGGACCAGTGGCCAACCCAACTCCCTTCTGCCCCTTTGTCCCAGAGCAGAGGGCTGCAGGGAAGGTCATTCTGAGTACGACTAAAACTTTGAGAACACAAAACAGAGGAAGAACTATAAGAATATGACATTAAAACACTACCATAAAAAACTTCAGAACTTTCTGACACTTCTTAACTATAGGAAGGAAATTTTTAAATTTTTCATCACTTTTAAAATCTAAAGTGACTACTACTTTGTCTTCAGTCCTTTCTTTCATATATATATTATATTTCATATATATATTATATTTCATATATATATATATATTACATTCTTTCTTTAGTACTTCCTCCTTCTGTCTACCATACCCACTAACCCGGCTTTTTTTTTTTTTTGAAATATATTTTATTGATTTTTTTTTACAGAGAGGAAGGGAGAGGGACAGTTAGTTAGAAATATCAATGAGAGAGAAACATCAATCAGCTGCCTCCTGCACACTCCCTACTGGGTATGTGCCCGCAACCCAGGTACATGCCCTTAATAGGAATCAAACCTGGGACCCTTGAGTCCACAGCCTGACGCTCTATCCACTGAGCCAAACTGGTTAGGGCCTGACGCGGCTTTTTAATGAAAGGGCGGGAGTTTGAAATTGCATCTGTATTGCCCAGTTCACCCAGCAGGGTGCTGTAACATCCAGACTGAATAAAGCCTCTGTGGGCACATGGACAAGATGAAGATGCCTATCAGCTACAAATTGACACCATCACCAGTGCCATGGCACGAGGAAGAAGCTGTATTATAGAATTGTACCCCTGAAGCCTATATAATTTCATTAACCAATGTCACCCCCAGTGCATTCAATAAAAAAGAAAGTAGCTTTAAAAAAAACACACAGTGGAAAATAATAGCGAGTGACAACCACTTCACTCCTAGTTTCAAAACTTCTGACTCACTATTTAAGAATCTGTTATAAGCATCACTGAAGAGTAACCTTACCTTATACATGCACGGAAGTTAGCAAACCCTTAAGTGCATGGGATTACATAGTTAAATTCAAATAAATTGTATACACTTGCAAAGGCAGTCTCAATAACACTTGAAAAAAATAACTGGAATTTAATTTAAAACCACCTTGAACAAGGATTTGAATGGAATGCAAATCCCCTGCATTTCTTCCAAGTTTCTCATACTGCTTTTCTGAGAGACAGATGTCTTGTCCAGGATTGGAACTGAAAATACAGGCCCAGGTCTGACTGCCAAAAGTGACCATTCCTGCAAATTCCTCTCCCTGGAAGGCAAGGTTCCCGATCAAAGAAAAGGAGGCGAATTTGATTTTGCCAGCAAAGGTACAGACAGTCCTGTGTGTTCCCGCGCGCGCAGGCTTGCAGGGGGTTTGGGAGGGAGCTGGGAAGAAGCGGGAAGATGCAGTACCTTTCTTGAACTTTCTGAGCTCAATGGGGTGAGAAACTCAGCGCTTGGTGCAGCCAGACGCCGTCTTCTCTTTGAACCTGCGGCTTGGCGAGGGCGGTCAGGCGCACGTCACTGCTCTCCGCCAACCCACCCTGGCGTCTCACCTGCAGCTGGCGACAGGCAAAGAGAGGAGCGCACTAGGGAACCCGCGGGACGGCCAAGTGACCAGCAATCTGCGCTCCTCTGGAAGCGGAGGATGGCGAGAAGAGGACACCAGAGAAATAAAGGGCCAGAAGGTGAAAAATCTCTGCACGAAGTGCAAGTGAAAACTGAAGTCACAGTCTAGTGTTCCCTAGAAGAGGGCGGGGCAGCCTGTCGGGGAGCCGGGTGGGTCCAGCTGGAGGTGGGAGGGGTCCAAGGCGGAGACTGTTCGGGGGAAATTCTAACGCCCTTTCAACCACCCACACCTCCCTTCCCAAAGCGGAGAGGCTGAACTCTGTACCTCCATCGAGTCCGGGCTGCTGGGTGAGGGACTGCAGGTGGCGCAGCCAGAGGGCACGGCCACCCGACTGCCTTTCCTTTCGAGCTACGGCGCCGCCGGAGAGCGAGTGAACTGGGTGAGCGCTCTGAACTCCAGGAGTCCCAACCCCCCAGCGAAAACAAAAGTGAAAGAGAAACGGGTGGGGAGCAGAAGCGAAGATAAACACCCAGGGCGATGGGGGAAGGGTGAGATGGCAGTTCCTGGATAATTGCCCAAGGTGTCGCAGCTGCCCTTTCCCTCGGGTTGGTGCGCCGGTCAGGTTACTGGCACGACCACGCGCAGGGGCGCAGAACCTGGAGGGGTCTTGGGAGGTGGTCGGAGAGCTCTGGTCTCGGGCTTCGGGCTTCGGCTGGTACCCCCTTGGGCACCTGCAGATAATGCGCGAGGCGAGGGCCCGTTGCTCACTTGCCGCGTCTGCGGAGCCAGGCAGGGCGCAGGAGGCTGCCCCACCGAAGCCTGGAGACCTGGGCGTGGTGCGCGCCCAAGCCGCCCAAGGAAAGGGGGAATGTGTGCATCGCAAGGAGCGGCTTCTCCAGACCAGCCACCTTGGCTCGCTGGCTGCGCAAGGTAGAAGAAGGAAGGCCCCGAGGTCTTAAAGAGGAAATGTTGGGTAACTACTTTGTCCAAGGCAGTTGGCACCGAAGCTGAACTTGAAGGGAATGAGTCTGTCTGCTGATCGAGTGCGAAGTCGAGGATAAACGTTGCACGTGGCCCCATTTCATGGGATCCTGTGCAATTTTATGATGGTGGTATTTCATTGTTGAGGCTAAGGGAGCTGCGGGCCAGGGTCCGGAGGAAAGGCCTGGCGCCCAGTTTGGGAAGCCCTTTGGAGGGAACCTTGCTCACTTGTGAGCCACCGAAAATCCCTCATGGAAGTTCCTCCACCAAAGTTTCCAGGGTTATGTCATAGAAAAAATGATAAGGCTCCCTGGAGCTTAGTAAAATATGTGTCTGACTCAATGTATTCCATATCATCCTGCCTGTTAAAAAATAAAATAGAAAAATATTAGAAGTGATTTAAATATGAGTTGGCGTAAAGTTCTACATAAAATCATTTCATATCTTTATGAAAAAAGTTGACCTCTAGATAATCACTATCAACAAAATAAGTGAAATATCAAAATGTAAAAAATGTTTTTTTTTACACTCATTCAAAATTTCACCATAGTTGGAAACGAAACAATCATTCTTTTCTGTCCAAGACAAAATAATGTTCCATTTTCTCGTGATGATGCTAATGATTTCAAATCTGATGAGACTTTTTCATAGCAAAATGCTGACGTTCCGATTTGGATTGGCAGCATGAGGACGCTCTGTGAAAGCCTGCATCTGGTTTGGAGTCCGTTGCAAAAATATGGCAGCCTCCAAAGGACTAAAGTGTGTGTCTATGTGAACATGGAGATGAGGGATGGAGAGATGGATCTGTGTCCCGAGCCTCAACTTGGAAGCCAGCAGAGCTCCATGGGCTCCCTGCAAAGTGAACTCAAGCTGTACCCCTTGCGATCAATGCTGTTGAGTGCTCTGCGCCGGGTGGCAGGGCTAGATGTGCAGGCAGTAAGGCCCCTCACTGGCTATCCTACCCTCAGTACCAAGTAGCAGAGCCAGAGAGGGCTGCTGCCAGAGGAGGTTTTCTCACATCCTAAATCAGGCTGCGTTTGGGCTGCCTGGGAGAACTAGACTCTGCTCTTCACTGGGCTCCCTGGCTCAGGGGCTCCAGAACCTTGTCAGCTGTGCCCAGGGCTGAGGGGAATCAGTGGCTGACAGTGCACTCTGCGTATAAGGCCACCTTGAACATTCTAAGCTACTGAAAAGTTTGCACAACACTGAAACTGATGGGAATTTTCTTCTAGAGCTGAGCTATAAAGGACCAGCTGAGTACGTAGATTAATAAGATTGGTCTCAAATATTGATCGAGCTTACAAAACGGGCGGGATGAAATAGAATACATGTAGTCAGATTGGGGAGAGAAAATAGCATAAATAACAACAAAGTAAAATGGAAAATGAGTATAGCCATAAAACATGCTTTGCTCTACCACTTGCCTGCCAACTATATAGGTCAATATTGTTTTCTTAATTACTGAAAGAGATGTATTTTTGAATTAGTTATATAAGTGCCTGCAACTCTATAAAGTTGGGTTTTCAGCATAAATTGTTTTGCTGCATCGAGCACAAACAGAAAAGTCTAATATATGCAACTGGCTTTTCAGTTGCCACAGGCTGTTTGGCAAGATATTGAAAATTACTCACACCAATGAACAAGCATATTCCACTGTATAAGTTAAAAGAAAAGACCAAGATTGATGAAATAATTTGAAACTGCCTGAAGATAAATAACTAGTACAATTATAATGTCGGAAGCAGCGAAAATTAACTAACTCACAGAATTGACTTAATATTTCTTTGAATTTGAAGAATTAAAAATAAAATGATAGTTTAACAAATTTCAGTGTCTGTTTTTTCATTCCAAAGACAATGTTTGACAATTTGGCAGTTGTCTATACAATAAGTTACTAGTAAATATTTTCTGTAGATCCCGAGACTATGTGGAAGGAGTTGACAGTCAGCTCCTCTGGTTTGTTGTTCAAAGTCCATAACTATGACCTTATTTATGATTCTTCTAAGAATAAGTCACAGGCCAGGAACAAGTTGGTCTCTGGTCTTTGAAAAACATGACCCAGGATACCCCCAGTTTCGTTTTGGTTAAAGCGCACCTGAAATGCAGCCTTACCTCAAGGTTGCTCCCACCTCGGATTTTTCGGTGGTCCTGACAATAGAGGAATACTCCTCCTCTTAAAGATAACTTAAGTTTTCAAGAGCTTCTTAAGCTACCGCTTTTTCGGAGCTGTAGCAGTAGCAGTTAATACATCTGTAGTCTCTATGGTGTGTCCCCAGGTACTTGCTAAGCACAAATACTAATTCATTAAACCCTCACGGCAATGCTGTGAGATACGAACTATTATTATGTCCATCTTACAGATGGAGAAACCAAGACCCAGAGAAATTACATGACTTGCCTAAGGTCACATGCAATTGAGTGGCCCAGCAAAAATTTGAACTCAGGTCTGGCTTGAGTATGCATCCCCTCTGCAGCCTCTAAATGGACACCTACCCACCATGGCTTCCTGAACAAAAAGTTCCTGAGAGTAGTTTTAGCCACCACCAGGGAGGAAACTCATCAGTTCCCTTGAGTTTATGCTTCCTGATGTCATTGTGTTTCTGTAAGGAAGCTGGTCTGACTGTTACAGTGCCACTACAAATAGGCTATTTTAATAAAGTGACTAACAAAGGCTAGCAGAGTTAGAAACAGCGGAGCTAGCAGCCTTCACACTCTGGCTGGGTCCTATTAGAGATGGTTGATTTTGTTTGAACTGAAGAGTAAAAGTGTACCCATGGAAGGGGGGAAAGGACACCCAGTTTCAAGATCGAGAGCAATTAAAAGTAGTTATATAATAACATACTTAATTTTTAATATACTTAAAAGTAAATGGAATCTTTAATGTTTTGGTACTTAGTAATGGAGAGAAGGGGTTTAAATAAAATGAAGAGATGATGTGCTAATACTATTCTGAACAGTCTTTTAAGGCTGACCTTATCAATCAAAATCTAGTTCAAATTCCCTTACTTAAATATATAACATGAAAATGTATATATTTATATGAATATCTATCTAATCTATATAAATACAAAAAGATCATATGAGAGTGAATTATTAAGCCACTCCTGAGGCCTTCTACTTATGCCCTATGTCCTATATTTAAACAAGAATTGTGTTTAATAGTTCTCGAAAAGTGTATCCTGACAATTTTCCAAATTAAACAAAAAGCTTTCAAATTAACCATGTGTCAAAGAAGAAATCACAGAGGAGATTATGAAATCCTTTTAACTGAGTGATAATGAAAACAAAGTATATCGATATTTAAGGGATGCAACTAACATAGGTCTTAGGGAAGAATGTATAGCTGTCAATACTTATATTACAAATAAAAAAGGTTAAAATTAATAGAATAAGCTTCCACTCTTAAGAAAGTAGGAAAAAAGAAGACAATATACACAAAGAGAAAGAAGGAAACAACAGATAAAAGCTAAAATGGAATAGAAAATCAATGAAAAAAAGTTATTCATTTGAAAAGATCAATAAAATTGATAAATCCCTCGAAAGCATTGGTCCAAATGGTTTCACAGGTAACTTTTTCAAACGGTCAAGAAATGGATAATTTCAATGTCATCTACATGACCCGAGAAAGCTGAGAAACGGGTGTACCAGGTATTCCTTATTGGTATCCAGCCTCTTGTCTAACCATCTGGGTTCTCCTCTGTATTTCAAGGGTCTGGAAGCAGGGCTTTTGCTAGCAGGGTCCTGGTAGGTTTTGCCAAGCGGAGACACTAATGCAAAATTAAGAAGGAAGAGGAACGGAGAAGCCAATGTCTGCTCTGGCCGTGGTGGCATGCCCAGGGCTGCTGAGAGCTGGCTCGCGACCGGGGTGCCAGCGGCTGTGATGGCCAAGCAAAGGCAGGGATATTTCTCTCTCAGGGGCTGCAGCTGCCTCCCCTATTCCCTGATTTCAGCGTGAAACAAACATATTTTGTGCCCTTCCAGCCCTTCCCAATAAATTGGGACCCAACCTCCTAGTTTAACCCCCTCTCTGCTTGAAATGCCCTGAGTGGTTTCTGTGCTTTCGATTGGAACCTGACAGATACAGAAGGAAAGCTTTTGAGCTATTCTTATAAAGCCCACCGGAGTCACCACAGAATTTGATAAACAGCATAAAAAGAAAATGACAAACCAGTTTTATTAATGATTGTCAATGCAAAACCTCTAAATGACGCTTTAAATAAAATATTAATAAAATAAAATAAAATAAAATTGATAAATCTCTAGCTAAATTGATCAAGAAAAAATTAATAAAATAACACAATTATCAATATCAACATTGAAAAAGGAGACATCACTATACACTATAGACAAAAAAAAAGAATGTAAAAAACAACTTTGTGGCGATAAATTTGATAAAGAGACAAGTTCCTTAAAAGCCACAAGCTGATAACACACACACACACACACGCACACGCACACGCACACACACACAGAATGTTTAAATTAACCTATATCCATTATAGCAATGTAATTCATAATTAAAATCCTTCCCACAAATAGAACTCTAGACCTGAATGGATTCATTGACAAATCCCACTAAAGAATTAAGGGAAAAATAATGCCAATCTTATACAAACTCTAAGAAAATATAGGAGGAAGAAATACTTAACTTATTTTATGAGGCCATTAATTACTCTGTCAAAACCAGCAAAAATATTATATGAAAAGAAATCTACAGCAGAATATTTTTGAATATGGCACAAAATTTCTTAACAAAATATTAAAACTCTAACCTAATGTATAAAAAGGATAATACATTAGAAACAAGTGGGGGTTATTCATGTAATGAATGCAAAGCTGACTTAACATTTCAAAGCCAATCAATGAAAAGCTCAGTAGTAATTGAATAAAGAAGAAAAAAGCATTTGACAAAATTCAACATTCAGCCATGATGAAACCTCTCAGGGAACTAGAAATGGAGGAAAACTCTCTACCTGGTAACAGGTAACTACAAAAAAGTATAAAGCTAACATTTTACTTGATAGTGAAAGAGGAATGCTTTACCCCTAAAATCAACCACAACCAAAGATGTCTGCTTTTACCACTCCTGTTCAACTAGCACTAGAGGACCGTCCTAGACAGTGCAATAGGATAAAAAAAAAAGTCATAAAGAATGGAAAGAAATAGGTAAAGTGTCTTTATTTCCAGAGAATAGGTTCCTGAGGAACCTACCAGTAAAATTCCTAGTACTATACATGAATTTAGCAGAATGCAAGATAAGTATATAAACATAAATTATATGTTTTATACATCAAGCAATAATTAGAAGTTAAAAGTTTTAAGAAACTAATTTACAAAAGTATCCAACATAAAATACTTAAGCATAAATTTAATAACATGTACACTGAAAACTACAAAACACTGCTGGGAGAAACTGAAGATGACCTAAATCAAAGGTTGATAAACTATGGCCTACAGCTTTTAGCCTATTTTGTTTTTAGAATTCAGACACACCCATTTGTATCATTTGGGTATGGCAGCTTTTGCAGTTGAGAAATTTCAACAGAGACTATATAATTTAGCAAAGCATAAACAATATTTACTACATTACACTTTGCGGAAGACATTTGCCAGCTTATTATCTAAATGTTTGGAGAAATAGCATATTCATAAATTAGAAGATTCAAGGTTAAGATGCCACTTTTTCCTCCAACCTATCCATAGACTCAATGTAATCTAGCAAGCTTTCCTGTACAACTTGATTAGGTGATTCTGAAATTGATATGCAAATACAGAGGAGCTAAAAGAGGCAAAACACTTTTTAAAAAGTGGGAGGATTTATACTACCAGATATCAAGACTTAATATAAAGGTACAAAAGACCTGAGCAGTGTAATACTAGAATAAAAATACACACAAAAATCAATGGAACAGAATAAAGTTCAGAAAAAAAAATCCAGACACATAGCCATTTGGTTATGGCAGTTGTGGCAGGATAAGTATTAAATAATACTCTTTCAACAAAAAATATAGGAATAACTGGATTTTTAGTTAAAATATTATTTTCAATTCTTAAACTCAGATCACTCCTAAAAATTAACACAAAAGTAGTTCAGAGACCTGAATGTAAAAACTAAAAATATAAATCTTTTAGAAGAAAGCATAGAAGAAAAACTTTGCAATCTTTAGGTAAATGAAAATATCTTAGAACACAAAAAAGTACTAAGAAAGGGAAAAAAGTATATTTGGATTTCATCAAAATACAAACTCTTTTTAGAAAGTCCAAAATGACTACCAGCATACTAAATATTCCAGAGAATCCTACAATTAAAAATCCTGTTTGATATTGTTTGACTTATTTCTCAAATATATTGGTCTAAGAACCATTTTACAGTAGAAAACCAATTAATTTTATGTAGAACTTGTATTCTAGAAAACACACTTGCAAAGTATTATTAAAGATATATTACTCGCTTCTGGAATAAATTATCAATACTAATTGAGGGAGAAGAGCCACCGTCATCTAGTAATTATTTTTGTCATGGTGTATGCTCTGTGTTTGATTCACCTACATCCTATATAAAAAAAGCCTAATATGCTAAGTGTCTGACAGTTCGACCAGTCGCTGTGACATGCACTGACCACCAGGGGGCAGACACTCCAACCAGTAGGTTAGCTTGCTGCTGGGGTCTGGCCCATTGGGACTGGGCGAGATGGGCCAGACACACCCTGGAGCCCTGCCGTGATCCCTCCCTGTCCCTGATCATGCACTGGTTGGGGTCCCTCTGCACCATCTAGTAATCTGGAACCCCTTGGGGGATGTCAGAGAGCTGGTTTCAGCCTGATCCCCACAGGCCAGGCCAAGGGACCCCACCGGTGCATGAATCCGTGCACCAGGCCTCTAGTATTTTATAATAGCTGTACAACTTAACTATTCACCTACTAATAGTCATTTACAGCTTGATTTATTAAAATGAAGAAAAAGTCATGTAATTATTCCCTGGAGAATCTCAAATTTAAACTCTATTTAAAGAAATCCAGAAGACATTGCCAGGAAGAGGCATTAGTCTTACAAAGAAACTCAGCCAATATTTCTACTTTATTTTGAAAGAAACTGGGGCATAGAGAAACTAGGTACTTTTTATCTAATGAAATATCTAAGTAATAGCAGACCTCAGGATTGATGCCTTAAGCAGTGACAAGGATATCACTAAAATTGCTCAGCTGTAGATCTTAAATTAAAAGGGACAATAATGATTACATTTCAAAATATTCCCTTTAAGGACTCAGCCAAAGGCAGCATTGATCCCAGCCAAGAAACAGTTGTCAATAAACACTGTGTTGATTAAACAAACCACAGAAATTACCACCCCCATGCAGTTGAAACTGCAAAGCGAATTTTAGGTAGATGTGATATCATGCCTATTTGGATTCTTGCCCAACACTGCACATAGAAAATGGTGCTATGTTCCAAGAAAGCTTTTCAAAATTTACTATTGCTTGCATAAAGTCAGAAATCCTCAAAAAACATTGAATGGCCATTTCTCTGAAAAAAAAAATGACTTTCAAAACGGGAGGGTTGGCAATACTGTTCTATTTGAAACATAAGTAAGAAATGAATTTATAGTGCAGGCGAAGGAAAATCTTACTTTTGCAAAGCTTACTTTTATGTTCACACATAGTGAAAATAGAAGAAGTGTTGGAAATCGTTATGAATGGTATTTGAAGGTACTTTCATCCATACGTGAAGAGCTTGCTACTGATATATGAATTGTTGGAAGCCTTTCTCCTTCTTTTGCTTGTTTAGCCCCTAAAAATACAGATCCTCCATTTAAAACCTACCTTTGCTTGCATTTACAAAATGCGTAGTTTGGGAAATCTAACATTTGTAGATTCAAAATAGGCTTTGGCAGGCCTAAATCTAATGCTGTCAAATCATCCTTTCTCTAGCACTTACTGATTGCTAACTCTGCATTCAGAATTTACTACATGCCAGAGGTTTTATGAAGTAGTACTGTATAAGGTTTAATCCTTCCTGTCCAAAGGGAAAATATGTGACATAATTGCCACATTAAGTTTACAATGTGTTGTGGTTGATTTTTGTAGGTTACTATGACTACAAGTAGTGGTTTGCAGCTAACCCTATACAAAAAATCTTTGCTAGAATTTTCTATCACAATTACTTTGAGGTAATATCACAATATCATCTGAATTAGCTTTTTAAATATATTTTTATTGACTTTAGAGAAGAAGAGAGAGGTAGAAACATCATTGATGAGAGATAATGATTGATCTGCAAGCCAGGCATGTACCCTTGAATGGAATCTAACCCGGGACACTTCAGTCCATAGGCCAATGGAAGCTCTATCCACTGAGCCAAACCAGCCAGGGCTGAAATAGCTAGCTTTTCCGCTAGGATTGTTTAATGGGAATTTTCATACCAGATACATACATATTCTTTTGTACTCAAAATTTGAGAGAAAGGAGTCCTGGATTAAAGGCTCAAAGACGCTGACCTATGTAAGCAAGTACCATTAACCATACAAATTTAACTCACAGATGAGGACCCACTGAGAAAAGATTTTTTTGTGTGTGAAGTTAGCACGGTACAATTGGGAAATACTCTAAGGTGAGTCTAGCTTTAAATCTATTTGGCTTCTTTTGGAAATTATAGATCTAAGATAAACTTGTCCAGTATCATGCAGAAATTAAGTGTTGAATCCAATATTTGAACCCATCTCGATTAGCAAAGCCACATCTTCCCTAATATTTTGTAAGCTCACTGAACGTCAGCCCATATATGATTAACAATGGTTATATTACTCACTGCCTAAATACGGCAGTTGTATATACCCTTGTGGCTTAATATGCATCATCATTAATCCTAAAACTAAACTCAACAAGGTCGGAGTTATTATTTTCAATTTACATACGGCAAAACTCCAATAAATAATGTGCCAAAGGACATTTAGCTAAATAAATAACTTAAAGTAATATTTTCATAATTCTACCTGTGTTTCAATAAAACACAAATTTACATATACTTTCTTGGAGACTAAATCAATAAACAACAATAGGGAAAAAAAACACAGCCAATTAAAATGATCTTATGATAGTACTTCAATGTAATTGTGAAATGAACATTTTTTTCTGGGAACCTATAAATCATTCAGCTTTATAACTGAGTCACCAGATTGTTTGTGTAGTAAATAATCTTTCATAGGTAGGAAAAAAAGCATGTCTGCACCTAAAATCTTAACAAAAAAGTCTCAGAATAAGCAGTAAAACAGCTTTTGTAATTAGAGAAACAGGAGATAACGTGCTATTCTGACTTGCATAGGAAAAGATTGAACACCAACTTTACATACTGGGTGGCAGTCACAGCCGAACCTGAAGGTAACTGCCTACAAAATCAGACACTAGCTCCTTAGGGTTAGCTTTTCATTAGCTGAATCACTGAGTTTCATCTCTCTTTATAATCTCTCTTTATAAATGTGTATAACTATATTTACCCTGAAGAACACATCATTTTGCTACCTCCTACTTTTCTGTCTCTTTAAATGTGCCTCTCTGGCTCGCTTTTTATTTTTTCCTGGTTAATATTTATTTGACACATTGAGCCAAATCCTCTTTCAAAAGCCATCTCAAGAGATTTCCCCTTCAAGGAGACTTTCCATGTTAACTTCATGCTCTTATTCCTTTAGAATAATTCCTTTGCTCTTGTTCGTACTGGCACGTATTTGTTCTCAAGCTGTTTTGGATGTGTATCTGTTTCCTCACTGAGATGGTGGTACAAGCTTGGCGATGATTAGCTTCTGAGAAACCAGATAAGTAAATGTATTTGAGCTATGACAGATTGAAAAGCAAACAGGGTGCTCGTTTTTTTTTTTTTTTTTGCTTAATAATCCCTTGTTTGTGATGTTATTTTTGGGATTAGAGCTGAGTTCCTGGCACATGGTTGGCAGTAAGTACATACTAGGAACATGGGGCTTTGGCGAGTAAGAGGGAGACCTAGGCTCAAATATTGATTCACCTTTTAATTTCTGTGTGATACTGCAGTTTCCACACGTAGAATGTTGGCAAGCATACCATACTTTCAAAGTCATGTGAGAATTAATTTAAGGTAATTTACATGAGGCCCTGGCCAGATAGCTCACTTGGCTAGACTCTAGTCTAGAGCATTGTCCCAATACGTTAAGGTTGTGGGTTCGATCCATGTCAGGACACATACAAGAAGCAACCAATGAATGCATAAATAAGTGGAACAACACATCAATGTTCTCTCTCTCTCTCTCTCTCTCTCTCAAATCAATCAGTAAGAAAGAGATAATTTACATGATCAAGTTTTCATTAGGGTGAACAGGTTGAGGCTAGGCTGTTACCAGCAAAGGTTAGCTATTGGGTTGTCGGGAGGCCATATTAAATTCAGCAATTTTAATATGGTTCAGGCTCTGCTATGTATTTGAGTGCTTAATACTATAATATCACTTATCCTGCTTCTCAGTAGCCCAATTGTTACCAAACTCAATGGGGTTCACCATTGGGGTGCTCTACTCAAGAAAGAGACGTGGTTGTCCTTAGGTAGCTTCACTTACTTGCAACAAGTAAAGGAAAGGGGATTCATATCCAAAGTTCTGTCTCCCGAAAGGGAGGCTTAGCCATTGCTTATATATACTAGTTGGTTAATTACATGTTAATTTCTTCTTTGCAGTTGGCTACACTTATCTTGTTGGGCTCCTCTCAAGCTCATCTTGTTTACAGCTGCATCTGCAAATACTGTGATACATTTTAACATTTGGCAAAAATAGCATTTAGTAAGAAGTGCCCTGACCTTGAGACCCTTGTCCTATCAAATCCAATCAAGTAACTGTTATTTTATCAAGATACTCTTTTCCGGGGAGAGTGCATGAAGGAGCAGCTCACACCACCTTGTTTCTTGATTTAATTGGAAATTGTTCTGATATTTTAACCTTTAAATGTAATTTTGGCTGTTGGTTAGAAAAATACAGGGTGTCCCCCCAAAAAATGTATACACACTTTAACAGCTGATAGCTCAATTTTGAAAACAAAATGTATTTTAATAAACTTTATAATTATTCAAAGTGTGTGTATGCATTTTTGGGACACCCTATATTCTTCATCATAAGAAGTAAGTATATTCTCATTTATTAAGTCATTTTATTATAGAGGAGTTTTAAGGTTATTAAATGCCTTTAGGGTACAACTGAGATTACCTTGTAATTGAACTTCTTTGGTTTATATAAATGATATGTTATAATACATTTTCTCCCATGACATATCTAAATCAAATAGTATATACATTTTAAGCTTAAACAATGCATGTGGTCTTTATTCTTTTGGAACTTAACTATTAAATTCAGTAGTTGTTAATTTTATTTTAGAGCTCTGCATGCACACTCATAAATTATATTGGTGCCTTTATTTTCTCCTTTGATCTATGTGATATACACACACATATAATATTTCCATGATATATTACTTGGAATATGAAATTTTAATTTTTTTCATTGATTTTATCTGTTCTGCATACAAAATGACTCTGCCCTTATCCAAAGTAACTTGAATTTTAATTTTTTTGATGTTATTGGGAAAGATAACAGTTCAAACATTTGAATCAGAAAAATCTGGGTTCAAATTCCAACTATTGATCGTTAGTAAATCCTTCTTTGAGGCTTAATCTCCTCTTATGTAACTGGGGAACTAATGCTGACCTCACCTGTTAGTGACGTGACATGTGTATATCAGCTCAGGCCCTACAAACAGGAGGCTCTCAATAAATATGTTGTAGATATTCCTACTGTTTTTGTCCTTCCTCAGCACTATCTACACTTTTAAAATGGTATCTCTATTCTCTGTTTTTTGTGCTTACTGTCCTTTTATCATCTCCTTCACCTTATTATTTTGTTCCTTATTTTAAGAGAACTCTGAAATTTTTCTTCTATGCACGGATTTTCTGCATCAGATTTTCAGCAGGGCTCATGGTGTTACTGCCATAGTGTTGACCAGTAGTCCTTTAATTCCTAGCTTCTTATTTTTACATAACATGAAATTATTTCCTTCTCAGCCTGTTCTATAGATTTGACTGGTGCTCATATTTCTCAGGAACAACAACTGCACGAATCCATTTTCATAATCCAGACAGTTGTCTAAAAGTTTTTTCCATCCTCTTATAAATTATTAGAGGCTCAGTGCATGAATTCATGCATGGGTGGGGTCCCACCGGCCTGGCCCCAATCAGCGGATCGGGCCAGGCCTGTTGGAAGGAGGAGAATGCGGCAGGTGGGCCGGCCCTAACTGGGGACATATCAGGGGTGGGGCAAGCTGGAGAGAGGGGCTGTGGGAGGTTGGCTGGCCAGCCCCACTCCCTGATTGGGCCTGTTCGCTAGCCGCAGTGGGAGTCATAGCGACTGGTCATTCCATTACGGAGTTCCAGTCACTGGCTTTTTATATATATAGACTTTTTACAACAATTTCATTTTCACTGCATTGTCACAATAACATGCTGCTCTTTTTCTTATACTACAGTATTTTTTTTTCTAGAGGAACCATATAGTGAGTTTCAGCTATTTTTAATGTACTTAGAGGGAAAAGGGTGGAGGACTTGATAAAAAAGGTAAAGGGATTAAGCAAAATAAAACAAAACAAAAAAACTCATAGACACAGACAACAGTGTGGTAATTGCCAGAGGGAAAGCGGGGAGGGAAGGTTAAAAAGGGCAAAGGGGATAAATGATGATGGAAGGGGACTTGACTTGGGGTGGCGAGCACACAATGCAATTTACAGATGTTCTATTATAGAATTGTACAACTGAAACCTATATAATTTTATTAACCAATGTGACCCCAATAAATTCAATAAAAATAAAATTAAATTAAATTAAATTAAAAAATAAAGTGTCCCCTGTTGATGGAAATTTAGGCTGTTTATAATTTTTTCTTTATTATAAATATTACAATGAAAATGCATCTTTTCATATATATCAAATCACTACTTCCTTATAATAAATTGAAAGATGTCAAGTTGCTGTAACTAGGTACATATACATTTAAAATTTTGACACATATTGACAAATTAGCCTCCAAAAGTATTTTTAAATTTGTAATCTAAATAATATTTTAAGAGCTTTCTATTTTCTCATAACAGCATTGGTCACTAAAGATAATTTTTAACTTTTGCTAATCTGACAGCTGATTAAACAATCTTTACTTTGTATTTTTTAAATATATTTTATTGATTTTTTACAGAGAGAAAGGGAGAAGGATAGAAGGTTAGAAACATTGATGAGAGAGAAACATCAATCAGCTGCCTCCTGCCCACCTCCTACTGGGGATGTGCCCACAACCAAGGTACATGCCCTTGACTGGAATCGAACCCGGGACCTTTCAGTCCACAGGCTGACGCTCTATCCACTGCGCCAAACCAGTTAGGGAATTTACTTTGTATTTTTTAATTACTAATATGGTTGACTAATATATTTGCCCTTTGTATTTATTTTACTTGTGAATTGCTTACTTGTTTATTTTTCCCGTTTTCCCTAATAAGCTATAAAAGCTCTTTATGTAGCAATAAATAATTTTATCGCAATATTTGTTTTGATATGTATCTTTTAATTTTGCTCATGGTGTCTCTTGTCATAAAGCTGTCGTACATAGTCAAGTCTACCTTTCTGTTTCACATCAAAATTACACAAACACTCTCCTTATCTTCTTTAAGAACTTTTTACTTTAAATCTATTTGGAATTTCATGTACGGTTGTATCATGTCATATTGATATTTCATGTTACGTTTTTCCAAACGGGTGTACAGTTTTGCCAACACTATTTATTGCATTAGCTTTTCCCATTGACTTTTCACAAAATACATTGCCATTTTAAAAAAGTATTGTATATAAAAAAGTGTCCTCTTCTGGATAAAAAAAATAAAATAGAATTGTAAAGCACTTGGTACATAAAGAACATATAATAAGTAGAATGAAATAGAACAGTACCTAGGATATTGAAGTCTTCTGGAAGCCCTCTCCAATGATCTCTCTTTATGTCCCATGTTTCTATACAGCTCAGACCTTCTTCCTAATATCTTTTCCTTCTTCTAAAGTATATTTTTCAAATGTTTCTTCAGGGACAATCTGTTGTAGTAGACCACTTACTACACGAAAATGTATTTAATTTGGCTTTCTTGGACGGATGCCTTTACTGAGTATAATTCTAGGTTGAAAGAAACATTTAGCATATTGAAGATTCTAATGTCTTCTGATTTCTGTTGAAAAGTTTGTTGAGAAGTCACATGTTAGTGTAGTTTCCATTCCTTTGTCTATAATCTATCTTTCTCTCTGCTATTTTATAAATACCTGTTGTTTTATTTGGTGCTCTGCAGTTTTTCTTTTCATATATATAGAATAGGCTGAGGAGACAATTGGATGTTGTGTAAAAATAATAAGCTAGGAATTAAAGGGAGGCAGGTGGAAGGACTACTGGTCAACATAATGGCAATAACAGAATGGCCCTGCTGAAAATCTAATGCAGAAAATTACATCTGTGCATTGAAGAATAATTTAGTACCTACATATGATAACTTATCTTAGTTTGGATTTGTTGTTGCTCATCAGAATTAGTTCATTAGGTCTCATGAAATTCTCAGCCATTGTCCATTAAGATATTGCTTCTTCAGTGTATTATTTTTTCCAGAACTTTGATTACATATGTGTTGGACTAGCTCATGTTTCTCAAACTTTTACACTTTGCCATCACTTTGTCTCTGTAACAATTGTATGTATAACTTCTCAATTTATATCTTCTAGCTTGCATTATCTCTTAAACTGTTATTTTGTTAACTGAGTTTTAATTTCACTGACTACATTTTTCATTTCTGAAAGTTCAATTTTGCTTTTCTTCAACTATGTCTGCTCATCTTTGATAGGTGCTTGATCCTTACTTGTGGTTTTTATTCCATCTTTTATTTATGTAAAAGCATTAGTCACACTCATTTTATATTTCTAATAACTCCAATATTTGTCTCTTTCTGGTATCTGTTAGTACTGCATCTCTTACTCACAAGTCCTTGTTTTACTTCTGTGTTTCATGATCTTTGATTCTGAGCATACGTTTGGTAAAATTCTGTAGGAGTTTGTTGAGGTTTAACATGAGAATGTTTCACTAAGAAAGAATGTGCCTACTTCCTCTATATCCCAGAAAGCTACAAGCCCACTAAAGAGCAGGTCTATGGACAAAAATATTTTGGAAAAACCATTCCTTCTCCCTTTAGCCAAAGTCAGTTCTTCCAGTCAGAGATGTCTCCTATTTCATCCCTTCCATAATTTAGGTATTTACAACTCTGGGTTTTACACAAGGGTCTTCAACCTAATTCCTCACTATATAATATCTCTAATCTTTGACTTGCCTGTCTTCAATCATTAAAAACCAAACTTCTAAGTGACCAGAGGTATATTTCCCTGGGTCATTGGGCTGCTTCAGGATTCAGTTACACTCTTTACTTCTGTTCTTGCTTCATTCCTGGCTCCAGACAATTTCCATCGATTTCATTAGAACCCATTTATTTATGTGATTCCTATTATTAAAAATTTTATTCAACATTTGAAATGTTTTTTGACATTTGTTGCAGAATTTTTCAGAATTTCCTAGAACTCATAATGTTGTTTGAAACCAGTAGCCTCTTATGAAGATTTTAACTTTGGCAGTGTATTCACTATTGTTCAGGCTCAAAGAGAGATGCCCGAATGGTTTTGCTTATTTTCACTTTGGTCAGGAGTAGAGTTTTCCTTTCACGCCTTCATCTCCACCTAAGATACTTCCACTCGTGGATGGGCATACAAAAGTCTAGGATTTTGCAAAGGGAACAGGGCACAGACATTAGATTCCAGAGAGGGTCTACTAGTACATAGATAGGCTGCTCAATGTTGAGTCTCTATCTCATGATACTGCTTATCTCTTACCTCTTAGCCAAGCCCTTCCTTTCAGTTCTGTCTTCTCTGCCCCCTATTCCCGATCCAATTTAGTTTCTACACACACAAAAATCTGCAAAGGTACATGGTCATCTTTCTGTGCCAGTGGCTCCTCTGGGTCATTATTTTGCTTCCATGTTCTCCCATTGTAGAGACAGAGGAGGAAAATCTTTATTTAGAGTAACATTAAGAGGGCATAGATAGAGAAAAATGCGGAGAAAATATGGAGATAAATTTTTCAAGATTTTAGAGAAAGGTTTTTCAATTCCTCTTGGGATACTGTTGCTTTCCCTATGGGTGGGTAAGTAGTTTTTTTTTTTTTCTCTTGGATCTCATACATGTTTTTGTGCCAAGAATATTAGTTGATTCTGGTCCATTGCTATTGTTCTCCAGTTTCTTGTGCTTCAGCGTGCAGATTCAGTCCTACAGATCACCTTGTACCTACTGTATCAGAGGTGATTTCTTCACTAGAGCTGCACAATCTGTGCCCCACCAAATCATCCGGGGTGCTACTGCCTAATGATGTTATTGCACTGCTGACTGGCTCTGTTCCAGCCCTTGATTGTTACCCTTTACTATTCCATGAAGTCAGAGTTTATAGGGACAATACTGCTCAATAAAAATCGCAAGCTTGGGTCCTGTGGTAAACTCATCATGTCTCACAACTGCAAAGACTGTCAAACCTGATATTAACTGTACTCCCATCAGATCTGAAGCTTATCTAGAAATTAGGATATGACTCAAGGATATTTAAATAACTCTTCAACCAAGCACAACTATCACAAATGATATGCAAACTGATAAGAATGTGAAAAGCCAGTATAACAAGTTTTCTCTTTTACCCCTGAGTATGCATCTACAATACAGGTATAGGTTGGTTTTCCCCATCCCTCACTCCCTCCTTCTTCTCTCCCTCCTTCTCTCCAAGTTTTACTCTTCTTTCAGAAGGAAAAGGAAACATGCCATAGTTTTCAAGATCTATTTTGCTCATATTGAAAAAACAATGTTTGACAGGCGCAGAGTGGAAAGCTTCAGAAACTGGCAATAAGATTAAATGGGGAAAAAGAAAGATTCAATCTTTTACTCCTTATGTTGATGAATAGAATGCTATATTAGTATAAATTTTTACTAAACAAAACTTTTATGTAAATCACATAATTAATTTAAATAGGGTTTTTTAAGTATTAATAAAAACAAGTGATCAATGTTGTTAATAATTTCCTAGGATTGTGTCATCTTGTAATTCTCTGGACAATCTGGAAAACAGAATTTGTTTGGAGGGTTATAGTTTCATGAAATAAGTAGACATTATGCATACTTATATTTTTAAAAGTTGGTATGCTCTTAAACAAGATAGAATGTACTCAGAAAATGATTAATGTTTACTTAAGTATGTTCATAAATCTTTATTTTTCAGTCTCAATTCTCTAATTTAATTTAGTGATGTACATTATTTACTTATGAAAAACTCAACATATTAAAAAAATTTCTCAACCAGTGGCTAAATTTTCATTTTAAAAGTCAACATTTATTGAGCACTTATATAGTGTACTAGGCATTTGGTTGAGAACTTTACATTATTTATTCATCACAGTGCTGCAGTGAGGTATGCATAACATTACCTTAATTTTCACTTGAAGAAGCTGAGAGAATTTAAATGACTCGCTGGCTTCCAGGTAGGAAGGATGCAGGATGCAAATCCATAAGTGCCTGGCTTCAAATTATTGACTGCTCTATGTAATGCTGTCCTCAAATCTACTTGCTATAATACAGAATTTCCTCCTGTGTAAGAATCTTCTCTCAACATAGAATTATAGCATCTTAGAGTTGAAGGATCCCTGCAAACCATGAGGTGCTGTGGATCACATGACCCGGTCCACTGCTGCAAACTCACAAGGGTGCCGGGGAGGATGTTTAGATTTTGCAGTGGAAGCACAATAATTTCTGAGATCTCTCAGATAGTGTTTGAACTACTAGCTCAAGGAATTTCAGTTTTGACTTTAGATTGCTAAATTCCTTTGAGTGACACAACTTCCAAAACTGCTGAGTTTCCTGGATTGAAATGATAAAAACAAAGTACTGCAATGCATTAATGTGAAACAGGAGATGAGGGTGGTGATATCCAGTCTGGTTTCAAGATTTCAGTGCTTAATGAGTGCACACATCCTATTGATGATTAATTGTACTTATTTAAGATTAAAATTTTTAAAATGGTTTCAAATGATTTGTATTATTATTATTTATTTTTTTGCAATGGACCCTAAGTTTGAGGGTGTTGTTTTTTTTTAGACCTAACAACTTACAAAAGGTACTTCTTGTGGTCTAAGGATGCCTTACTTTCACCAACATTTTCCATATTCAAAATAAGAAAACAGAATAAGCCAGTCAGAGAAAGATAAGTCACACAATCTCACTCATTTGTTCAAATCTAATGAACAAAATAAACAAATGAACAAAATAGATCCAGAGACATAGAAGCATGGAACAGACCAATGAATCTCAGAGGGAAAGCAAGAATGGGGGTAGGTGGGGATAGATTAACCAGGGAATTTATATGCATATATGCATAACCCATGGACAATAGTGTGGTGTGGGGTGGAGGGGGGCGATCAATGAACCAAAAAAGGGAACATCTGTAATCCTTTCAACAATAAAGAAAATTTTAAAAATAAATACATACATACATACATACATACATATGTCTATATATTCTCACTTCCCTTTTGTCCTGATCATTACTCAGAAAGTGGCTGAGAGGGAAGAGTTACATCTGGTGACTAAACCATCTACTAAGATTTGTGGACAAGGAGGAGATATGAGAGATTCTGAAATCATTTTGAGATTATTTTTGAGGAATTATTGCAACACTCATAAACACCAGGTATCTGTGGGTGGTGGGAAGTGTGGAAAGTCCTCTGAATGTTGTGATCATTCCTCATTGTTGAGTGGCCTCTATAATAAAAGGTGCATCATTTCTCAAAAGAAAATGGTCCAGAAAGCTAACCGTGTGATATAGATTCATTTCAAGGGATACGATAAACTGACTAGAGTTAGGTGATTGGACTGGAAAAATAACATTGTTACTTAAAAACATGTCAACAGCAGTGAGGTATTACTGATAGCCTTGAAGCATTCAAAGGTCTAATATAGTCAGTCATCTAGGAACAGCAAGTACAATGTCCTATGTGACAATCTCCCTTACTGCAAGACAAATGGGTCAACTTTGGTAGAAGTCACAAGTCTGATAGTGGTACTCTCTGAATAAAAAAGCAAGAACCCTTTAAATTCAGCCAAGTCTCTGAGGGTGAATGTATTGCCTTGTCTGATATGTATGTGAATCAGAGAGCAACGGTGGCATCTGAGTGATGAAGCCTCCATGTGTGACTCAGACAAGTATCATCATTAATCATGACTTTATTTCTAAAGTTCATGACCCCAAAGAGAATTATCTTTAATATGCCATTGTATAGTTTTGGAAGTGCCAGGCCATATAGCCAAGCCATTGATAAAAGTCAAGAGTGAATAAAAAGTATAACAAGGTTCCCAGAGGGAAGTATTGGACAGAGCTGTGAAAAATGTCTTGAGTCCTGCAACAGAGCAAAGTAACCATGTCCATTTTTTATTCTGCATAGCTGGGACTATGGCTGAAATATGGCTGCAATCCTGTAGACACCATCAGGTTTCAGCTTGGTCAAGTTATAAGTCCTAGGCATTTAAAGAAATCTCATTAAATTGAGAAAATCTAGTAGCTTTGCTTTAAGCAGTGAAGTTGGGGATAATGTTTCTCCCAATGAAATAGCTGCCTTTTTTTTTTAAATGTCAAAAAGCCACCTGAGCCAGACATGTTGCATTCTTGAATATACCATTTCCATGTGATAAGGACCCTTCCCACATTTCAGTAATGGAGTCTGAGTTGAGCCACCTCTAAAGGGAAATAGACCAGAAAGACACAAGAGTTCCTTGAGTTGGGAGTTCATTACTGAGAAGAAACCCCAAAGCTAGATGTGATTGGAATGATGAACCCAAAACCCAAGGTGTACCTCCCAATGGGAGCTGCCTCCCTTTGCAGAGTCTTCAGTTGGGCAAATCTTCAGCCAGAGAGACTTACAGCTCAATGGAGCCTTTACCATGGGAGCCTTCACTCTAAATGTTATTGATTTTCTTCTTCTACACTCTTATATATTTCCTTTCCCTTTGACCTAGATCCAACTTTATTAAGCCACTAGAGGCTCAGTGCACGAAATCTGTGCACTCGGGGGGGTTGGGGTGGGCTCAGCCTGGCCTGCGCCCTCTCACAGTCTGGAATCCTTTGGCCCGGGGATCGGGCCTAAGCCGGCAGTCAGACATCCCTCTCACAGTCCGGGGCTCTCTCAGTCCAGGACCCCTCACTCCTTACCACCCGCCTGCAGCGGAGGCGGTAGAGGCTCCCACCACTACCGCTGCACTAGCCAGCCATGAGCCCAGCTTCTGGCTGAGCAGTGCTCCCCCTGTGGGAGCACACTGACCACCAGGGGACAGGTTCTGTGTTAAGGATCTGACCCCTGGTGGTCATTGCACGTCATAGTCACTGCTTGTTCTGCCTTTTGGTCAATTTGCATATTAGGGTTTTATTATATAGGATACTTTAAAAAATGTTTCTTTTTCAGGTAGCAAAATTTCTTTGCTTCTTCCCCCTTTCTCAATATCATGTTGACTGTGTAACTTAAGATTTATAATTTTTTCCCCTAGGATATTTTAACATCTTATTCAACACTAAAAAGCACACAATGTTAAATCACAAATCCAAAGAATGTGGTTATATTAGAGTATTTTTCTAAGAGCTAGAGTCCTTTTCTAAGAGAGTACATGTAAATATGGAACTCTCATGCCATTTTTACCATCTTTACACTATTTGATAAAATAACATTTGCCACTGAGCCTAACAGGTTTGGCTCAGTGGATAGAGTGTCAGCCTGTGGACTGAAAGGTCCCAGGTTCGATTCCCGTCAAGGGCATGTACCTTGGTTGCGGGCACATCCCCAGTAGGAGGTGGGCAGGAGGCAGCTGATCGATGTTTCTCTCTCATCGATGTTTCTAACTCTCTATCTCTCTCTCTTCCTCTCTGTAAAAAAATCAACAAAATATAATAAATAAATAAATAAACAAACAAACAAACAACATTTGTCAGCAAACATTTATTGAAATATTTCAATGTGCCAGAGAAGTTGCACAGCACTAGAGATTCCAGGATGAACAGATAATACCTGTCCTCAATTTGTTTGGAAGTAAATAGATGATTATGTGGAGTTGGCATGCTTTGTAAGAGATAATTTCAGGACGCAATGCTTCTGAGTAAAAGACATGGCAAAGCCTGACAGATCCAACTTCCTAGGGCAGTGGCTCCTTAGCAGAGTCTTGATATAAATAATACTCAGTTGAAGAAAAGATAAGATGGGAATGTTTGTCCCAAGAAGTGGGTGTTATAAATGTAAAGACCCAGCAGCTAAGTGAAACCTAGCAGGCTCTGGAAACTGCCAGTGGTACATGTCATGTGGAATATGGCACGTGCTGTAGAGCCTAGATTGCACAGGTATTTCAGACTCAGATGCCCTTGGAGGCTCACCATTGTAAAATGCTCATATCATTCATAAATGTACAGCATGTCCTGCCAGGAGTAAATCAAATAAATTATTCTGAAATACTGAAGTACCTAAAAATAATAACATTAAGACATAGCTGTTGGGCAGATTTAGCAACAGGCCATGAACTTGCTGTCCCTGCTTACAGAGTAAGCACTGTAAGACATTGTGTCAGAACCTTGTGGCTTACCCATGTGACCACAGACATAACTAAACTTCTCTGACACTCAGTGTCCTCAGCTAGAGTTACTTCCAGCTATAACATTCTATTCTAAGGATGAAGTTATAAAAATACTAAAAATCTAAACCGGAAGTTACATTAGGTTGTTGAGGTGACTGGCAGTGGCAAAAAACAATAAACATGAAGATCAAAACTCAAAGCACATTCACCTCATTTTCCATAACATTTTGATAGCATTTGTTTTATTTTACCTAATATTATTTTTGCACCACTTTTCTTGCACTAGAATAGAAGCCTCATAAGGCCTGAAACTGATTATTTTTCTATCTTGATGTGTTCCACAGCATTTTAACAATATCTTATAAATAATAGGCAATCATAAATAATAATCAAAGAGAATTTTACATTTTAAAAAGTGATACATTTAATTTTTGAAGACAAAATTATATGTATATGTAACTAAATCATCTTAGAAAAATGATGTATTTTTAAATTAAATTATTGGGGTGACTTTTGTTAATAGCATTACATAAATTCAAGGGCACAACACTGTGTGTTTACCACCCATAGTTTAGTCTCCCTGTGTCACTATATGTTTGACCTCTTTACCATTTTCATTCATCTTCTCCAACCTCCCCTCCCCTCTGATAACCTTCATACTATTGTCCGAGTCTATGAGTATTTGTCTGTTTGTTTTTTGCTTTCAGTTTTATATCCCACATATAAGTAAAATCATATGGTTTTTGCCCTTTCTGTTTGACTTATTTTGTTTCGCATGAGACTCTCAAGATCCATCCATGTTGTTGCAAATGGGACAACATCCCTTCTTATGGCTAAGTGGTATTCCATTGTATACTAGTATTTGTACCACATCTTCTTTATCCAAATAGGATGCTTAGGTTGTTTTCATGCCTTAGCTACTGTGAATAATGCTGCAATAAGCATAGGGGTACATGTATCTTTATAAATAAATGTTTTTAAAATTTTTCAGATAGATATCCAGAAGAGAGATTGTTGGGTCATATGGTAACTCTTTTCTTAATTTTTTGAAGAGCCTCCATGCTGTTTTCCCTCTTGGCTGTGCCAGTTTATAGTCCCACCAGCATTGTATGAGGGTTCCTTTTTCACCATAACCTCTCCAATACTTGTTTTTACCTGTCTGCTGATAACAGCCATTCTAACAGGTGTGGTTTTGATATTTTATTGTGGTTTGGATTTGCAAGGACAATGAAATTTTATAAAGTAATCTTTTAATTAATAAAACAAACCATAAAAAAGTAACAAGTGAACAAAAAAGAATACCAAAAGATGTTTGGTTTTCCTTATGTGACACTAGGTCAAACATCTTGAATTGGCAAGAAATTATTTTCCTTTCAGGTAAAGGATGTTGACAGTTTCTGTCCTGTGGTTATAATATACCACATTACTTTTTCTAAATTATGTTATTTTTTGCAGTGAAATGGTCCTATTTTAGCAGGAGTATTATCTTGAGGCTTAAAGTGCAGCAATTTCCTGAGTACTGTTAGCCGAGCTTTCTCTGTGTTCTCATGATGCTTTGCTCATGCCATCATTATAGGACTACTTATGTAAAATGGCCATTAGCTCTTTACACATCAGTTTATGCCCTGAGGCTAGGAACTATTATCTTATTCAAGGGCAGAAATATTATCGTATTCATCCCTATAGCTAAGATTGTAACAAAGGCACTTAGAATGTAGTTGGTACAATTGGTAGTAAATAAAAAAATAGGTGTGAATTTCTGTGGAAGTCCAAAAATAGCCAAAGTAAATCAATTAATCACTGTAGTGGTAATTGCTAAATATTTATTGTGTACATGTCAAAAAGACAGCTTGAAAACCAGGAGTACTCAGACCAAAGCATGGACTGGGATATTGGGATGAAGCAGCTTAGCTAGTGAGAAAGTAGTTTTGCTTATTAGGTCCAGAGACATAGCAAGAAATGACTCAAGTTAAGTTAGTGTTGCAGCCCTAGCTGGTTTGGCTGAGTGGATAGAGCATTGGCCTGTGGACTGAAGGATCCCGGGTTTGATTCCTATCAAGGGCACATACCTGGGTTGTAGGCTTGATTCCCAGTAGGGGCAGCTGATCAATGATTCTCTCTCATCATTGATGTTCCTATCTCTCCCTCTCCCTTCTTTTTTGAAATCAATAATTTTAAAAAAGTTAGTATTGCAAAGTAATCTGAATTAAGCTTTGCTTGTATGACTAAGCAATCAAGGAATTTTCCAAGCTAATCTCTATTTGCTTTTATTTTAGCATTTTCATATCAGGTTAAATTGTAGACTATGTTGCTCTGCTATCCCCAACTTTTTTTCTGGTGGAAAGACAGTTAGAAGCTAGAACAATAAAGTCATTTCTTAGCCTTGATAGGTAAATAGGATTTTTGAGACCCATACAAGACAATAGTCTTTAAAGTCTCTTATCAGATTGTAAAGAAACCATTTTAAATTATCCCAATTCTTCTTAACACATGGCCAAGCTGAAGTTCACAGCCTTTAAACTATTAGGTAAAGTAGATTAACATCTTCTCCACAGTGGAAAGAGACCCTGATTGAGAACTGTTGCAGTAAGTTCCCTCCACAACCTGACCCCTAAAGTCTAGAGTAAAAAATAAAATGCTTGTGTTTTTTTTTTTTATACCAGGACATTTGGGGGTAATTTATTATGCTTTAAAAGTAACTGTACTTAATCATGATGAAAAAAAATATGGTTGGAATTAATTAGCTAATTTTTTGTTTAGGTGTTTTTAACCATGTTTGTTAGTGAAATAAAAGTATGTAATATCCTATATAATAAAAGCCTAGCAACCGAAATGGCAGAATGGCCAGAATGACCAGAATGACCAGAGACCAGAATGACGGCCACCCCTCGTCCTGGCTGGCCCTGCCCCCTAGAGGGGACCCCCCCCACCCTAATAGGAGGCATGGCCAGCCGGCAAACCTCCCACGGCACCTCACCCCAGCCAGCCCCGTCCCCAAGCGGGGACCCCCACCATGATTGGGAGCATGGATAGCCTACAAGCCCCTTGCCCTGGCCCATCTTGCCCCCCAACAGGGACTCCCACCCGAATCAGGGTTGTGGCCAGCCTGCAAACCATTCGCCCCAGCTGGCCCCGCCCCCCAGCAGAGATCCTAACCCTGATTAGGGATATCACTAGCCTGCAAACCACCCAGCAGCCCCTCGCCCCAGCCGGCCCTGCTCCCCAGCGGGCACCCCCACCCTGATTGGGGGTGGGGTCAGCCTGCAAACAGCCCAGTGGCCCCTCGCCCAGGCTGGCCTCGCCCTCAGCAGGGACCTCCCCATCCTGATCAGGGGCATGGCCAGCCTGCAACCCACCTGTGGCCTCTCGCCCAGGCTGGTCTCGCCCACCCCCCCAGTGGGGACCCCCACCCTGATCTGGGGCCCCCATCAGGGCAGGCCCCAACTGTGCACTGGGCCTCTATCCTGT
>NW_006292604.1:3261098-3272560 GCF_000327345.1 Myotis davidii | reverse complement strand
TTATATATAATCCTATATAATAAAAGGGTGATATGCAAATTGACCCTAATGGCAGAATGACCAGAACGACTGCTCGACCAGTCACTATGAGGTGCACTGACCACCTCTGGGTCCCTTTCCCCAGCCGGCAGGCTCCAATCACCCAATGGTGAATGGGAAACCAGGGGTGGGTGGTGGGGGATGCGGGTGGCGCCAGGCCAAGGCCCCCACCCCACCAGTCACCCCACACACAGAGGGCAACCTGCGGTAGGGGTGGGGCTGGTGAACAGGCAGAACGGCCAACTTCTTGGTTCTTCCCCCCCAGCTGGCAAGCTCTGATCATTCAACCCCTCGGGAGTTCGCTCACCCAGGAGTTCGATCACTCACTATGACATGTACTGACCACCAGGAGGGATCGCAGAATAAAGTAAGGCCCCAGCCAGCAACCAGCAGCCAGGGGAAGGGAGGTCCTGGCCAGCAGCCGGCAGCGCCTAGGGACCCTATCCGTGCATGAATTTTGTGCGCTGGGCCTCTAGTCAAAATATAAAGCTCCTTTACTGTGGTCAGTGTTACCCCTCTAAATAAACTGACTTAGGTGAAAGCAATATTAATTACATTTATATCTATTAATAGTTACAGGAGTCATGTCTCTCATCAAAATGCCTGCAGATTGCTCATATTAGTAATTTTATTTGCATCATAAATATCTTTATCACATTATTAGTAATCCTCTTAATAGCTCTCTGAGTGTATCAATGGGATGATCCTACTGCTGCAAGTGACAGACAGCAGAGTATTTGTGAAAATTAGTGGAGAAATGAAGGTATAGAGCCTGAAATACTGAAGTGTAGTAAATAACAGCACTATTGATAAATAAACTTTGTTTTTGTTGCCTCTATAGCTATTTCATATTTTTTCAGTTGACTTTACTTCTACCTAAATGGACTGTCAATCTTCTCTTAATCACTTAGCTGCTTTCAGTTCAAGTAGGTTGCGTCTGACTCACTTCCTCAGAAAGTCAACATTCTCCATCTCTTTGCACAGGCAGTGTTCCAGTCCTCCAGCAGAACTGGCCTGAGAACTCGTATTACGGTTCCTTTGTTGGATTTGAACTATACTGAAGAAAGCCAAACAGCCAGCTTCCCATTTGACCAGTCTTAGAATTATTCCACTGTTACTGTTTGCATATTTAGTTTAGGTCTTGAGGGTGTTTGGAATTTTACGTATAACGAGGTATTGGCTTGTAAGAGATTTCTGGTAGTCTGTAGTTTACAGATGAGAAAACTAAAGCCTAGAAAAGTTAAGTAACTTTCTCAAGCTCCAACATTTCAATTCCAATACCTTTGCTTTTATAGATAAGGAAATGGAAACCCAGAGATGTGAAATAGCTTAGGTCCTGTATCAAAATGTAAATATCTTTGAAATAAACTATGAAATCAAGCAATAAAATCCACTGCCTGAAGTAAAATCTGTACCTGAAGTTAAAAATAAAATGTAATGGGAGTATATTTTGTAAATACTAACCTGATGCATTTTTATTTCTCCATTAAATCGTGTTTACTAGCAGCCTTAAATTTTCAAAGCTAATCTTAAGGCTTATTTCTCAAGGGAAGAAGCAAAAGGGTACTTACTGCCTTAAGCAAAGAGGCCAACAGTCAACTCTGAGATTCAAACCTAAATTTCTTAGTTTCCCTAGTAACAATTTAGCCATGGGAGCCAGATGTCAAAATAGAAAAGAATTTCCTAAGTTATTTTATTTCACTCATTCAGAACGGGAGAGGCTTGCTTGGTGTAAGGGATCATACAATGATGTGTAAGGGAGATCCTATCCCTATGATAAGAAGATGAGGAGGAAGCCAGCTCCTTCAGGTCCTGGTGAATGTACAAAATTGAGGCAGAGGAAGGAGAAGAGAAAAGTCCAACAGTAAGGCTCTGGTTTTCCCTCACTGAACTCCAAATGTGTCTGTGGCCAAGATGATTGCATCATTTGACTGTATTACTTCATCTCTCTCCCATATCTCAATCCTTTTGCCATGTAACTTTCCAGACAGAATCACCTGTTCTGTAGACAAAATGTTCTGCCCTGATACTTGATTCAGGACTTGCTTTGGCTATAGATTAAACCCAAAGTGGCAGTGAGCCAGTTCTAAGCCTAAATTTTAAAAAGTCTTCCTGTCTCTGCTTGTTATCTTATGCCTCTGCTATTACCATGAGAACATGCCCAGGCCAGCCTGCTGGAGTGGGAGCAATGCATGGAACACAATGAATTGCCTTGCACCTGTCAAAGCAGCTGAGAGCAATGAACACCCAGCTAACCCCTACACGTGAGTGAGCCTAGCCAAGATCAGCAAACTGCCTAACTAATCCCTAGCTGTCTTAGCAGAGCAGGTCATTCTGTCTATAGGGATGGGTGCTGCAAATTTACATGGCAAAAGGATTGAGATACAGGAAGAGATGAACTAATACAGTTAAATGATGTAATTTCCCACATCTTGGTACCAGATCCCTAGCTAACTTCAGACATGTGAGCAATCTATACTAATAAAAGGGAAATATGCTAATTAGACCAGGTTGACCGGTCTTCTTCCAGACTTCTGACTTCCTTCCGGACAAAGCCATGGTGGTGGGGACCAAGGCAGAGGCAGTTAGGGGCGATCAGGCCAGCAGGGGAGGGCAGTGGGGGGTGAGATCAGGCTGGCAAGGGAGGGAAGTTGGGGGTGATCAGGCAGGCAGAGGCAGTTAGAGGCGATCAAGCTGGCAGGGGAGAGCAAATGGGGTGAGATCAGGCCAACAGGGTAGGGCAGTTAAGGGTGATCAGGCAGGCAGGCAGGTAAGCGGTTAGAAGCCAGCAGTCCCAGATTTGCGAGAGTTGAACATCTCCCAAGGGGTTCCCAATTGAAGAGGGTGCAGGCTGGGCTGAAGGAACCGTCTCCCCCGCACGCCCCCCTGCACAAATTTTGTGCACCAGGCCACTATTAAACATATAACTTTGTATGCCTCTAGGATTTGTTGGTTATTTGTTATGCAACTTTATTTTAGCAAAAATAACTGGTGTGGTGTTTTTAAAACATTGAAATAGGTATGACAAAGGTAGTGGTATGCTTCCCCAGGAGAAGCAGGGAGAGATTGTCAGCCAAAAGCTCATCCAACATGGTTTGAGGCAATGGCAGCAGCTGGACACAGTGACGTAGACAAAGCTGATTTAGTCCTCCAGGTTCCTTATTCCCTGACATGCAAAGACTGAGATGTGCCCAAGTGACATGGCAAGGAGAAGTAGAGGAGCCTTTAAGCCTGGCACTTGCAAACCAGCAGGTGCTACAGCAAGCCAGACCCATCCAGGTGCACATGGCATTAGCTATACAGTCTAGGGAGCTTGGCCAATAACAGTGAAAAGTCTTTCAAAAGAGCTTGGAATTTCCAGAGTCTTTATGTTAAACCAGCCTCTGAAAGAAATGAAGTCATTTGAGAAAATGAATCCTATAGCTTTTACTCAAGATCATCAGGTTCGTTTATTAAATATAATGCTCTTCTGGTCAATGAGAAAGGAAAACAGGGTTATAAGAGTATGCTAAAATTTAAATTTTTATTTACTGTTTTTTAAAAACTATTTTTCATATGCCAAGCCTTCTTGGCATTATTCCCACCATTCAAATTATTTCTGACTTTTAAAAGTATAATAAATCTAACAGGAAAAATCATAAAATTGATACTTTCCAGAATGGCCCTTCCTTGCACTTAAAATCAATTCAATCTGCAGGCATTGTTTTGTGGAACTGCCAACAGAAAATTGGGTGAGCAAAGAGTTTGGGAATGGTGTAAATATTTTATGGTGAGAAAATTTATCTTTGTGAGGGGGGAGAAGAAGGAAGAGAAGGGGAGAAGGAGGGAAGGAGAAAGGGAAGGAAAATGAAGAGGAAAAGAAGAAAAAGGAGGGGGAGGAAAAGAAGGAAGAAGAGGAGAAGACGATGTATATTTCTGGTCTGAAACATTGACTTATTCTGTACCCAAGGAGCTCCCACAGCAAAAATTTCTGATTCACTCCTGTAATGGTGAGCTCTCCTATGAAGAACACAGGCTGTATCTTGCTAATGTATGTGGAGGTGGGAATGGGGAATAGATAGTTGGGAATTTTAGTGTAGTTTTCATGTTAGTTCTTAAATGTCTTGAAAGGGTCTTTGTGCATGGCAAAAACTATGCTTGATTACTTTGTTTTTATATTACTATAACTTTTATTAAAGTTGTAATTATATAGGAAACTAGCTTATCTTAAGCTCTTAATTTAACTAACAAATCTTGTTCTACTCCATAACACTAATAAGCAAGGAGCAATTATTTTTACATTTTCTTTGATGATTGTTCTATTAATTCAAATGGGATAGACTAAACTACTTTAAATAATTAATTCCATTGACAAACTTAGTAAATTACATTTTCTAAAATATTTTAGATTATACTTATAAATTTGTTTTAATTTTACAGCATTTTAATAACTTCCTGACAGCTCAATCAAAACTGTAACAAGAAAAACTTGTATATACATCTTAAAGTCTTATAAATATAATAAATTATGATTATAAATAGAATGTATCTCCAGTTTTTGCAAACTCAGTCAAAATATTGGGTATAGTTTTAGCTTAAAAGCACAATTCCAAAATCTATTACACATTTTAATTTATACTTAAATTATTTCACTTACCAGATTCCATTAAACATTATAAATTATTTAGATGCCAAATATATAAAACTGCAACAGCAGTTAAAAGCTTAATCTAGATGTTGGACTCAAAGTATAAATGATTTTGGGTTAATACATTCCATAATATCTCTATTTAATGTAAAACTTTCTGTGGTTGATAAACTACAGAATCATCAAGAAAACCACATTTAGCATTTCAGAGAAATAAGATCGACAATTCTGATAATTATATGATTACTTAAGGGTGGGATCTCAGGAACAAAACGTAAGAACCACATGTATACACAGTGATCATCTGAACTTCAAACTGACATTATCAGTCCTTCCTTAGAGTCACCATGTGATCAGGGGCTTTAAATCCACACTCAGATCCAATTCTTTTACCTCATTTGCATAAACTAAACTGTTTCCTCAGTGAAGCTTTATGTAACTTCCTTCAACTAATCTTATTACTGCTGTATTGAATTCTCTGATCTTTCAAATTTGGGGAATGTGTGTGACTAGAGAGGTATAGTTATACTGATGTGTTTGTCTTTCTCTGTCCAGACATCTTCATATTCCATATAGTCAGTAGCATCCCTCACAACTTGGTCTGATATTTTGGATACAATCTTACTGTCATGCAAATAACAGAAGCTCAACTTCTAATATATATCAAAGAGATGCCTTTATAAACTCAAACTTTATCATTTTTCAACAATTATAATTTCTGTGATAAAATATATATAACATAAAATTCATCATTTTTAACCATTTTAAGTGTACAATTCGATGGTTTTAAGTACATGAACAATATTTTGCAACTATCACCGCTATCCAATTCCAGAACTTTTTCATTACCGAAAAGGGAAACTCTATACTCCTTAAATAATTATTCTTATTTTCCCCTCCCCACCTGGTAACTTCTATTCTACTTCCTGTCTCTATCAATTTATCTATTCTAGGTATCCATATAAGTGGAATCATACAATATTTGTCATTTTATATCTGGTTTATTTCACTTAATATAATGTCTCCAATGTTCACCCATGTTGTATTACATATCATAAGTTTAAAAAATATATTTTTTAAAAAATATATTTTATTGATTTTTTAAAGAGAGGAAGGAAGAGGGATAGAGAGTTAGAAACATTGATGAGAGAGAAACATCGATCAGCTGCCTCCTGCACACCCCCTACTGGGGATGTGCCTACAACCAAGGTACATGCCCTTGACCAGAATTGAACCCGGGACCCTTGAGTCCGCAGGCCAATGCTCTATCCACCGAGCCAAACTGCCTAGGGCATAAGTTCGTTAATTTTTAAGGCTACATAATATTTCATTGTATGTGTATAGCACATTTTATTTATCCATGTATCTGTTGATGGACATTTGGGTTGTTTCTATCTTTTGGCTATTGTGAGTAATGCTGCTCTGAACATTGGTGGACAAGTATCTTTTTGAGGCTCCACTTTCAATTAGTTGGGGTATATACTCAGAAGTAGAATTGCTGGATCACATGGTAATTCTATGTTTAACTTTTTAGGAACTGCTATGCTGTTTTCCACAGTGACAATACCATTTCACATTTCCACTAGCAATTCATATGAGTTCCAATGTCTCCACATCTTTTCCAACATTTGTTATTGCTTTGTTTTTTATAATAGCCATCTTCATGGGTGTGAAGTAATATCTCATTGTGGTTTTAATTTGCATTTCCATAATGACTAGAAATGAGCATATTACATGTGTTTCAACAATTACATTTTACATAAAAGAAAGCATTGCCTACGGAAAAGAGCAAGAAGTACGGAATTGGTTAGTATTCCAAGTCAAATAATTACCACCTAGAATACATATTCAAACGCTTTGAGTCTCAGCCCTCATTTAGAAAGTGAAGGAAAAAATACTTGTTTTTCAGAGTTTAAAGTATGCACAAATAATGGTTATTATTCATAATATTGTAGCAGAAAGTAGTTTCATTTCAAGACACTAGACATACTGGCAAAATTCCACATGAGATTCCAGTTTTTCTGATGGTGAAGAAACTCACTACTTCCTCAAACCATTTAACATCACATTAAGGGAGAAATAAAAAAGAAGATAGTTCTTAAAACAATAAAACTAATGATTATAAACTTGCACTTTAATGTATAATAGTTAAAGTGAAATAAAAGATTTAATGTCTTTTTTATTAAATAAACATATCCCGCATTTCTCCCTTTTCTCTACTCCCAAACCCTTTTACATGGTTAAAGTTCTGAATCAAACAACAGGAGAAATATAATGGGGGCTTGGGCAAACTAATAAATCTTGCTCTGGTAAAGACATTTTTCAGTAGCAGACACAAGGGTGATGTTTTATTTGTTTAATAGAGAGGGAGAATTAGGTCTGGTTGTGCTGTTTGGGCATAGTGATAGATCTAATTCCCCTATCTAAATGAGAACCATTACTTTGAATAAATTCTTCTCCAGTGTCCGAGGAAATGCAGCCCAAGACCCTGTAATAGAGACAAAGGAGAAGAAAGACATAGGACTGCCCACTCCTTTCAGGCAGAGATCTGTCACAGACGAAAGCAGGATTGATTGAAACATCCATTTTTTGACTTTCTGCCAACTTATATCACTTGTAGATAAGGAGAATGGCCAGAAAAGTAATCCGGCTTGCAGCCATTAATCACACATCTCTGCTTTATCTGTGGTGTTTAAGAACTTCCCTTTTGTGGAAACAATTGATGACTGTACAGAGATTCATGTTATATCTTTTAAAGCAATTGACTAACAGAAACATAAAAATTCTCTACTCATCACACACTGAGTATATAAGACATTCACTGGACTAGTCCTTGAAGGGATTAAAAATACTTCCCAGCTTTTAGAGTTGGTGACAATCCCTAAATCTCTTGAGAAAAAATGAGTGAGTTTTCATGGATTCTGCTGAAATGCTTAGGTTAATGATTATGTTCATCTCTTCTTGTGCCTCCTTACTGGACAAGCACACACAGTGGAAACGATCAATTTTTACAAAAATGACCCGGTCCTGGGGTTGAATCCTCGCTTTACCACTTCATATCTCTGGGTGACCTGGGACAAGATACTTAATTTCCTCATCACTAAATTAATCCTCACAGGACTGTTGAAACAATGAAATGTGATAATGTTGGTGCATGTACTAGCACAGTATCAGACTAGCAGGTACTCAAATTAAGTTTCTTTTAATCTTTTTTTTACTGTTGTATTTATTATAATTAATCATATACTTCCCATGTATGTATAACTCATCTCTTTAACTTTATTGCAACCTCCTCAACGGTAGAACAATCATATCTCATTTTCCTTCTATGTTTCAGCAATTTTCAACAAGTGTGCTGTGGCACATTGGTGTGCAACAATAATTTTTAAAACATGGAATACCTGACTATTTAGTCAGAGGCACTGACCTCTTTTCTCTTAGATTGCCAAATAAAAATATGACAATAGCCAACACAATAGCCATCTGGTGTGAATGAAACAAAACTAAGGAGAATGGCCAGAAAAGTCAGATGGGCAAAAAATGTATGCTATATTTTGGTTTGCTTATAGAACTTTAGTAATCAGTTTATGTGTGCAATGAAATGAAAAAGGTTGAACATTGCTGTTCTATACTAATATAAGGCATTGCATGTAATAATCATATGGTACATCTTTTTAACTAATTATAAAAAATATGTATGTTCATTTTACATGATTGAGAAAGTACCTGGACTGGAAAGAAAAAAATTAAAATTGCTCATAACACAACACCATTGAAAGAACCACTAATAACTCATTTTGGCCCATTTCTGCAAGTTTTTCCCCAATGTGTGTTTAAAAATTAAGATCATGCAGTACTCAGAGATTTGTGGCTTTTTTTCGTTTAAGTTTACATAATGAACATTTTTCATGCCAATATTTTTCAAAAATATGAATTTTAAAAGCTTCATAGTAGTCCATCAACTGAATGTTCATACTTTCTTTTTCACATTTGTTTCCAAATTTCCACTATTATACATAACACTCATTAAACAATATTATATATAAATCTTTGCACAAATTTCTTATTATTCCATTAAAGAATTCCAATGAGTAGAATTACAAAACCAAAGAGAGAGTGTATTTTTAAGGCTCACCCCTCTCTTCTCTTCACTTACTACAACTATAATTTTTACTAATTAATAAAGGACTCATTACATAAGATTCAAGTATTACAAATATCATTATTTCTTATGGACAGCCACCATATCTGTTTTGTTTACTACTGTATTCCCACTACCTTGCACATGGTAGTAGGCAAATACATATTTATAAAATTGAATTAGCTTCAATTACCTTAAAATATTGGCATTGTTGACATTTTAGTACATACAAAAGGACATATGCAAAAAACATAAGATGTTTGTTCAAACATACATATAAATGTAGGACATTGTTCATAATCAGAAAAATGTAGAAATGGCTTTGTATCCATCAGTATATGTCTTCTTCAAGTTTTTTTCTCTATTATTTTCTTTTTCCTTCCTACATACCTATAACTGCATTTCAATTGACTACCAAACTGATAAATCCAGCCCAATTTCTAAGTATTTCCAAAACCTGGGAGGATTTTCCATTTGAATATGGAATGAATGTGAAAATGCTATAAATATCTCAAACTCAACATCATAAAAATCAAATGTATCTGTTGAACCATGTGAAATCGACAATACTAGCTGACTGCTTTTACCAGGAATTTCACATGGTTCAATCTAATAAAATGTAACATCTTCCTGCTCAAACTTAAGTCCTTGTATTTGAAATTTCATTCTTTAATTATTTCATTGGCTATATATAATTATTGATAAGTTGTCCAAGTCTATTGCTTCTACATCTATAGAATCTCTATTTCTATTTTATCTCAACTTATACAATTTACAACCATAGTTCAAGTCATGATAACCTCTTGAATTATTGGAAAATATCCTTATGGTCTCAACGACTCATTCAGTCAGCAAATTGTGTACCTACTCTATTTTTTGCCTTCAACTAAGGAAGGAGTCCAAAGATGAATAGAATATGAATAAATTCTCTCCAGGGATTCATGCTCTAGTGGCCCAGAAAAATTACAATACAGAATGGTGTTAATAATAATGATGGTAACACAATCCTGGGAGTATCTCAAGTCAAACACAATGAAAAATGTGCCATAGGTCTTCTATATATAAATAGGAATTTTAAAAATGATTTTCCTTCATTCTTTTTTTTTTAATTGTTTACCTTCATTCTTTTAAAAAAAGAATATTTATCTTTTCCTGAGTCAGGCATTGTTGTCAGGCCTCGAGATACAGTAGAGAACAAAAAAGTCACCTCGTGAATGTTATGGAATGAAGAAGAAAGCCATTAACAATAGAATCACACATATAAATACATTTACAAGGGGTGATAAGTGTTCTGAAGGAAAAGTATATTTTCAGATATTATGGTAGGGTATTGAGAAAGACATCATTGAGAAAGGAGGAACATGGAAGGTGTCCATGAGACAGTGACAGTTAAGCCAAGATGTTAAGCATAATTAGAGCAGCCATATAAGAGTACAGTTGAGCCTTTCCCAGTAAAAGGAACAGCTTGACCGTACAGACTGTATGGGAAAGAAGTTGGCATATTTCTGTGGATACAAAAAAGATATCAGATAAGATAATATGTACTAACATTCTATAAAACATAAAGCACTAAGCTATATTAATAATTACTGGCAAAGTTATTTGTAAGGATAACAATGATAACTCTAAGTTTATGTGTTCTATGGGTTATATATTGATCTCATGAATAATATCTTACTTAATCCCAGCATGACTAAAGAAGCACTAAGATAGGAATGTGGCATTCTATTATTTTTCCTCTGAGTTCTACAAAAGGAAATGTGGTCCTCTCTGTTATGCAGATTTCCTGTTATGCTAGATAAATGAAAGCAAAAATGACTTCTCTTCCTCATTGTACATGTAAAATCACTCACCAAAATCTATTGACATAGCACAAAAACAATATTGAAATCTGCCCGTGCTTCTCTGTTTTCATCTATGTTATCCAAATTTGAACTGATAATCTCACCCCTGGACTTCAAGAGCCTTTTCTCACTCCCGTTCACTCCCAGCCACCAGCCGCAGCCCACGTGGCCATGAGCATTATAGCTGTGAAACAAATTTCATTAGTTGCTATATCCTTTTAAAAAGGCTTACTGAGGAGGCAAGGAGGGTTGCAATAGGAAGAGTGAAACTTCTCAGCGGAACTACAGATTAAAGAGCACAACTGTGTTCGTTTATGCTCTGCAACCTACAAGCCCTAACATGCATCAGAGAAGCACTCAGGTATGACTTGTACAAGGGAATGAGATGAGGAGAAAGAAGCTAAGGCTCTGGATCTAATGTGGATGAGGACAAGTGGGCAGGTGCATTAGCCAGAGGCTAAGGATTATTCAGATTTGTCTTTGGATGTTCAAATCTGATCTTAGTGGGTATTTTCATAAAAAAGTAAACTGCATAATTATTTTTTTACATTTATGTCTCTTTTAAATGTCAAAACAACAGCTTCTATAAAATATTTGTTTAATGATCTATAATCAAGAGGTATTTTCCTGAGATTATCATCAACTTTGTACATGTTACCTTTGTTAATAAAACACATTTTCTTGCCCTATATCAGCTCAGGAACACAGAAGATAATTCACTAAATGCTTTTCTGGCTTCCTTAAACATCTTAATACCATTCATAATTAATGAAACGGAATGTAACATCTATAACTTTAAAAAGCTTCTAAG
>NW_006292604.1:3251583-3261072 GCF_000327345.1 Myotis davidii | reverse complement strand
GAAAGATGAAACAGATCTGAAAGCTTTCCGTCATTACCATTGTTTACTTAGATCCAGGGGATAGATGATGATAGTAGATTTTTCAACTTGTACACAGACCATATTTTTGTTTTGTTTTGTTAATCCTTATCCGAGGATATTTTTCCATTGATTTAGAGAGAGTAGAGAGGAGAGGGAGAGACACAGAGAGAGAAACATCAATGTGCATTGGTTGCCTCCCTCACTCGGCTCTGTGCTGGGATCAAGCCTGCAACCAAGGCTGTGCTCTTGACCATTATTGAACCTGGGATCCTTCAATCCACAGACCTACGCTCTATCCACTGAGCAAAATTAGCAAGGGCTACACTTCTATGTTTTGGATTTCTACTTGCTGCACTCCTGCCAATAATGGAGATGGCCATGCTACAAAATTCACACTCTCTCTCTAAAGGTTTGGCCTTCAGGTGGTTATATATACATATTGTATCAATAGATGGGAGGAAAGATGTCATTCTTCACTTTTATAGCTTTGTCCAACAATAACAGGTCAGATAAAGTCTTGATAGCCTAATATGAACAGTTAAAATACTGTCTTGCTATTATGTATTCCCTGGCAATACCTTTCTTATCATTATACTTCTCCTTAGAAATCAAAGTACGTTTGGCCATCAACTGAACTGTAACCTGGGAATGCAGTTATATTCTATAGGCCTATATGTCATCAACTACCTGAAACCACAACAGGTCTGAACTCAGGGGGTAATTTTGTTGATATATGAGACAACAGAACACTGTTTATTCTTTCGCTGCTATACTGACTTTGCTCTATGACAGTAATAAGGACACAACGTTTTTTAATTTTCTTAAATAGTCAGGTCTAGAAAAGAACACAAAACAAGGAAAATGTAGTCATTTTCTTGACTATAATGGCACTTTAATATACCACCAGGAATAGAGTATAATTATGGAAATAGTTTTATTGTTTAATTCTTAAAGGTTATCCTATATAATAAAAAAGTCTAATATTCAAATTGTCCCCTCAGGCAGTCATTCGACCAAGAATTTGACTGGGAGACCAAGAGTTCAACCACTCACTATGAAGTGTGCTGACCATCAGGGGGTGGCGTGGAACATGGCGGACATTGGCAATGCCCTGTGACCTCTCACCGGCTACCTGGGGGCAAGGGTGATGGGGACAAAGGTGCGATGAGAATGCCGGGTGTCCCTCAAGCTTGCCCTCAATCCCCTTGCTACCCTCCAGGGCTCGCGCACCAGGGAAGCCCCCCCCTCACCTGTGCTCAGGTGCCGGGCACTCTCGAGGAGCCCGCCCAGCACCCTGAGACCTCTTCCAGGTGAACCAGGCTGCAGCCGCTAGGACCACAGGGGTTGGTTGGGCTCCCCGTGGGTTTGCACAGGAGCTGGTCTACGAGGCCGGCCAGGAGAGAGTGTACTGCCTGCCTGGCTTCAGTGCAGTGATGCTAGGCAGCCCAGAGGCCCACACTGTGCCCCAGCCCGCAGCATCTGGCCATGCTCACCGCGTCTCCGTGTGGGGACTCAGGCACCATGACTCAGGTGGAGGGGGACACATGAGGGCCCGGGGTCCCAGGTGCTGCCGAGGGCCCAGGAGTCAGCTGAGGCCTGCCCTTCCACGCCAGACGCTTGTGCTTCGATCCCTGGCCAGGCCTGAGGACCACGCCCATACTCGAATTTTGTGCACCAGGCCTCTAGTCTTTTAAATAATCATCCACTTGTTGCATTATTACAAAAAAAAAAAAACATTTAACTTGAAGTTAATATTTAAATTATTAAAAAAGTGGCCAATAGCTATTTAAGAAAATTTATAGATGAAGCTTTATAAGCAGTCTAAGGTTGGGGAACAGATATTGAATATCCAGTATGTTTTATGTGTTTGATATGTGCTGCTTCATTCAATTTTCCCAAAACCCCTATTAAATGAGGGCCATATTCCCTCCCCCTTACTGTTTTGTACACACTGCCCAACATTCTATCTGCTGCAATCTAAACCTTTACCCCAGGGCTTTCTCTGGCTGTCAAAACCCACAGTGCTAGCTCGTGTGGTTGGCTAGTTTGATAATCAGCTAGCATCTTCCTAGGAGCATCCTTCTTCCAAGACTGACAAGAGTTGGTGTCTTGCTCCTCCCCACCCCACACCGAACACCCCTGTGGGGTAGCTCACTGACTCCCAAAATTTCCCTAGTGGGACTCAGCTCTGAGGCTCACATAATAACTTCCCTAGAGCACACAGTTTGTTGCCTACCTTCTCCACCCTGCCTAATTTTTAGTCATTCTAATTGTTTTTCTCTCTGCTTTTCCAATCAAGTTCTTGCACTCAAATTCCTGTTTTAAAGTCGGCTTCCATGAAAAGTCAAAGTAAGACATCTCCCTTTTACAGAAGGGGAAACTGAGGCTTAGAAAGTCAGAATTCAGGCCCAAGATATTGTCTTATTGTCCCAACACTTAATTATTAGATGTCAACTTCTATTTGATAAAGTAAAAAGCTCTCAACTTCCCTTTCAACGATGCACTCATAAGCATTCAGTAATAAGACTCTATGCAATCAGACATCTCATTTCTGAATACAATTGGGAAACGTCATTAGGAAAACAATATATTCAAAACAATCCAAGATCCAAAGTTATTTCTAAAATAAATTTAAAAGGGCTGGATAAAGTAAACTACATGAATTTGTAATGCAGGGGATTCTACATCTTTATTAAAGAATTAAGAAAAACACAGGTCTTAATGCCGATTCTATCATAACTAAGTCCTAGCTGAGAAACAGAACAAGCCACCTCTAGGACCCAGCTCACAGATTCTCAACAACCTGCAAGTTTCTTTATCCTCCTCCAGCTTTGGTGTCTCCATTGTGTCAGAATCACAAGAAAACTTCTAAGGAGTGATGCCTGAACTCTTCTCCATGAAACTTGGGTGCAATATATTTAGAAATGTCATTTTTAAAAGCTCCAGATGAAGCTCAGAAATTCAGGTGCATGGTGGTCGCCAGGATGTGTCATGGCCAGGTTGAAGGAGACTTGCTGCTACAACCTGCCTAATTAGTGCTGGTTTCAGGGAGTAAAGGAGTTAAAGAAAACAGTCACTGTTTAAAGTCAACCGATTCATTTCACACTTTCTTAAAAAATCAGCTCTTGAAAAATTCTCAGAAATTTTAATATGCGTGTCAGGAGTCTTGGGGCCTCCTTGAAATTTTCCATAAAATTTAAATATCCAGCTATAAGTTTGAGATACCATCTTCTCTCTGCATGCAAGCACATTTAAAAGGTGACTTTATAAGTGGATTGTATTCAATGTGGTGGAATAACAGGATTTGGGTTTAGATTTTGTGCTAAGAATGGTTTATTTTCCAAAAACTTCTCTAGTATCAAGATAATTGTGTTTTCTTAAGTTCTAAAATAACTTGTATTGTGTTTAAATTATGTGGCATTTAGAGAAGAAAGAATATTGCAGAATAAAATAAAATTCTAGGATTTGTAAACTATGATTTCTGAGGCAGTAAGGAGTATTTTAAGAATGATTTGTTAAAAGTTCAAGTCTAGCTGTAGCTCAGCTAAGGCTCAAGGAGGAATCGAATTGAGAATGCAACTCCAGAGCTTGGATTAGAAGAGAACACTAGAGATTTATGATGTGGTCCTTGAAGTATTTCATTTTCTTGGTTCATAAACATGTGTCAAGGTTAGTCATAAAGGCTTTTACAGAGGGAATGACCAAAATAGAGTTTATGGTGGGGAAAAAAACAAGTCAAAAAGTTTGGTTGTGAGGGGGTAATAGAAAAATAGGACATTAATTATGTTATTATGATGACATTAATAACACAATAGTGACAATCCCTTCTGACCACTGATCATTTTACCATCTCAATAATTTTGCTTTTTCCAAAATGTTATATACTTGGAATTATACAGTATGCAGCTTTTTTCAGGTTGGCTTCTTTCACTTAGTAATAGGCATTTAAGGTACCACCCCCTCACTCCATGTCTTTTTATGCATCATTTCCCTTTAGTGCCCAATAATATTCCTTTTGGATGTACCCCAGTTTACTTGGCCACTCACTTACTGAAGAGCATCTCGATTGTTTCCACAGTTTGGCACTTGTCAATTATAAATAAGCTGTTATAAACATCTGTTAGCAGATTTTGGTGTGATACTAAGTTTTCAACTTCTTTGGGTAAATATCAAGGAGCATCGTTAATGGATGGTGTGAAGAGTGTGTTTAGTTTTGTAGGAAACCAACAAACTGTCTTCCACGTTGGCTGTGCCATTTTGCATCCCCATCAACAATGAAAGAGAGCTGCTGCTGCTCCACATTCTTGTGAGCATTCGGATTTTGACCTTCCTAATAGGCGTGTAGTGGTGTTTTGCTGTTTTAATTTGCATTTCCCTGGTGACATATAATACATAGCATCTTTTCATTTGCTTATTTGCCATCTGTATATCTTCAGTGAGGTATCTGTTAAGGTCTTTTGCTCATTACCTAATTGGGTTGTTTATTTTATTATTGTTGAGCTTCAAGAGTTTTTGTATACTTTGAATACCATTTCTTTACAGATACGTCTTTGACAAATATTTTCTCCCAGTTTGTGGCTTGTCTTTCACTCTCTTTACAATGTCTTTCTCATAAGAAAAATTTTTAATTTGATGTTGAAGCTGCACGGTCACTGCCAAATTCAAAGTAATCTAGATTTTCTCCTGTTATCTTCTCGGAGTTTTATAATTTTGCATTTCAGCTTTAGCTCTATGATTCATTTTAAGTTACTTTTCGTGAAGGATGTAATTTCTGTGTCAAGACTTTTCTTCTTTCTTTTTTTGCCTGTGGATGTCTAGATGTTTCAGCACCATTTGTTTTTGTTGTTTTTCCTTTTGCTTTTTATTGAATTTATGACACTGGTTAAAAAAAATTATACAGGTTTCAGGTGCACAATTCTATAACACATCATCTGTACATTGTATTGTGGGTTCACCCCACGTCAAGTCTCACATTCATTACTATTTGTCAAAAAGACTTTTTTTCGTTGTATTGTCTTTGCTTCTTTGTCAAAGAACAGTTAACTGTGTTTGTGTGAGTCTATTTCTGTCCAAGTATTACCTCCTTGAAACTTACTTGCAGAATGCTAGATTCTAGTAAAATGTACACTACAAAATGCCACTTAAAAATTTACTTTTAATAAGAAATTAAACATCTATAATTTTGTGTATTTTTTATTTTGCCATTACTGAAAGGCTTATTTTAAATTACTCTTTTATAAAGTGGATAGCTATCATGCATTGCAATATTGTAGAAATAGAATTACTACAAATATGGTTGAGAAAAGTACTTTGTTTAAACCAGCATCACCACAAACACATGAGTAATACATTGTGCTATGACATTACGATGGCTACGGTGTCACTAAGTGATAAGAATTTTTCAGCTCCATTATACTAGCAATCTTATGGGACCACCATCATATATGTAGTCTGACTTTAACCAAAATATTATGCAGTGCATGACTGTAGTTCCTAATAAAATTTGTTTTTACTGCTTTAACTACTGTTTAATTCTGAATTTTCTTTACTATCACTCAAGGAGGTAAGGTATAAAAGGGAAAGTACCAAGACTAAACCCAGAGAAATGCCAACATTTAGGGAACAGTGAATGTGGTAAAGTGAAATGAGAAAGAGCAATCTGATCATAGGAGAATAATCATGGAAGATACATAGGAGTAATCAGATTCATTGAGGAAGAGAACGTTTCAAGATCTATAAGTTCCAAGTGTTGTGGAGAGGCCCAGGAGAATGAATTGAAGACATCATCAGTAACACTTGAAGGAGGAATTTCATTTGAAATGGGAACCAAGTTAAAATGGGTTCAGAGGCGATGGAAGATTAATGTAGAGAATAGATACGTTAATGGAAATATATACGGAAGAATACAAGCGATGTGTGATGAGACGGCAAAACATAGTAAAAGTTTTAGGATTTTGTTATTCTGCTGGCTTAAAATAATTGAAAATTTTCTCCCAAAAAATTGAAAGAGAAGGAAAACTCAGATCAAATTCTGCTTTCACCAATGTCAAGGTAATAAAAATCTTATTTTTTAATTTGATGCTGCAGGTGAGTGCTTGAGAATAAGATATGACCTACCAGGTTAATCTCACTTTGCTTCCAATCTGAGTGTGATTTATCTGTGTTGTAATCCATTGTAGCTGATGTTTCAAACAGGTTGACAAATGGTTTGGGAGATTAGAAAAAAAAATATGTCTGCTTAGGGAGTGCGGCATTTACCTTTATTCTGGACTCTAAAATGTGACCTCCCTCCAACATGTGGAGCTATATAATTACTGTACCCAGTTTTTATTTTGGTATGAATTTTACTGGCAGAGATAAATATCATGTCTTCTTCAATTTTATACATTTGTAATCTTTTTAAATGTTCTTATAACTTTTCATCATTGAAGAACATAGGGCTCTTTCATAAGAACTGTGAGAATTTATTCGACTCTGCCCCATTTCCATTTTATATTTCCTTGCACTTAAAGGAATAATTTCTTATTGCTTCTAACTGACAATTGTTTGATATTTGCTTTGCTTAAACTCACTTATTTCTGAGTTAAGTGGCCAGTTCAAAGTCTGACGTGTGGGTAAGTAGTCAGGTAACTGTTGGATCAAAGGCAGACATCTGGGCCATTTTTCTGCCTCTAAAAAAACAAAACTCAGCGAGAACTCACTGCTTTTGATGATTTCCTTCTTTACCCCATCTCTCAGGTCTTAAAAGCACCAGTCCAAGTTTGCATGAAAGGAGAGAAATATTGAAATGACAATCAATTTAATTTAAATTGATTTAATTTAATTTAATTTCAGTTAGCAAATATTCCATTGAGTACATTCTCAGGCATTCTAAAATCAATCTCTTACGGATCCTGCCTTCACAAAGCTTTTGGTTTTGTAAAAAAGTTAAGGCCAGTATGAAAAAAATAATAATTGAGGATAGAAAGTATTTATTATAGGCAGGGGTCTGAAAGAACTTTGTCTGGAGAGAGATTCATAAGAAAGCTGGCATTGGGGAAGAAATTGTTGGCAGAGCGAGCCATGTGGAAAAGGCACGAAAGGGGAGGGTAAGGGAATAAAGAAGTTTGACTAGAGCCGTGGTGGGCAAACTGCAGCTCGCGAGCCACATGCGGCTCTTTGGCCCCTTGAGTGTGGCTCTTCCTAAGCCTTAGGAGTACCCTAATTAAGTTATTAACAATGTACCTACCTATATAGTTTAAGTTTAAAAAATTTGGCTCTCAAAAGAAATTTCAATCGTTGTACTGTTGCTATTTGGCTCTGTTGACTAATGAGTTTGCCGACCACTGGGCTAGACCCTAGTGTAAGAGAGAACAACTCCACACTGAGACTTTATGGAACTGGCTCGTGGAAGCAGGTTCGGTTTGCAGCAGTGTCTGGATCACCAGGGATTCAGTTATTCTGCATTATTCTCCATCTTCACCATAGAATCAAGGCAGTTGAACATTGTTGCAAAATTGAAATGTGTAATAATTATGAATTAGGCCTGTAAGTCTTTAAAGGGGAATAAAAAAAAATGTGATTCTATTTTCACACAAAGTGCATGAATGTTAATAAAGTCTTCAATGATATTTTACATTTTATTCACCGATTGTGGTTTTCCTTTTGTATTTCCTTTCTATGTGTATTCCTGTTTACTTCCAAGACAACCAAGAAGACAATGTGATTTATTTTCCAGGACTCCTTGGTTTATGGAGCTCTGTCAGTAGCATGATCTATGGCACATTGTGTTCTGATGATATATGTTTCACTATGTTGATGAAATGAATTATGGAGCTTGATTAAAGATTTGAAGGAACACATATTTCATATAATAAAGTGTAAAAGAATTCTTACAATGCAGAAATTGTGATTAGATAAATTAACTCTATGAACATGCTTCCTATTCAATTTAACTCAATACCAAAGGGTTACATTATTGCATCATTTTTTTCACTGTGAAAAAAATACTAGTTTTAGTGGGTTATTTGAGATTTTGTTTGCAATTCCCTGAATAACATGACTTTGTATGACATTGTCTGACTTCATTTTTGTCCATGGGCATAATTTAATTATTTTCAATAATTTCTCATATATATTTCATGAGGCATAATTGGCATATAACATTATATTAGTCTTATGTATACAACATGACTTAATGTTTGTATATATTGTGAAATGATCGCAATAAGTCTCACAAACATCCATCACTACACATAGTTATAAAAAATTCTTCTCTTGTGATGAGAACTTTTCTCTTAGCAACTGTCAAATATGCAATACAGTATTATTAACTGTAGTCACCATGTGGTTTACATTACATCCCCATGACTTATTTATTTTATAACTAGACGTTTACACCTTTTGACCTCCTTCGCCCATTTTGCCTACCTCCCATTCTCCACGCCCCACCTCTGGCAATTTGTTCTTTGTATCCATGAGCTTGTCTTTTGTGTGTTGTGGGGTTTTTTAATATATATTCCATATATAACAGAGATCATGTGGTATTTGTCTTTCTTTCTGACTTACTTTACTTAGATTATACCCTCAAGTCCATCCATGTTGCCACAAATGAAAGCATTTTCTTTTATTTTGGCTGAATAATATTCTATTTTCGCCTATTCACTCATGGACGGTCACTTAGATTATTCCCATGTTTTGGCTATTATAAATAATGATGCAATGAATGTGGGGGTGCATATCTTTTTGAGTTAGTGTTTTCATTTTCTTTGGATAGATACCCAGAAGTGGAATTGCTGGACCATATGGTATTTCATTTAAAAATTTTTGCCGAACCGGTTTGGCTCAGTGGATAGAGCGTCGGCCTGCGGACTGAAGGGTCCCAGGTTTGATTCTGGTCAAGGGCATGTACCTTCATTGCGGGCACATCCCCAGTGGGGGGCGTGCAGGAGGCAGCAGATCGATCTCTCTCATTGATGTTTCTAACTCTCTATCCCTCTCCCTTCTTCTCTGTAAAAAAATCGATAAAATATATATAAAAATGAGCAAACTGTACTTTCTTAAAAAAATTTTTTTTTGAGGAATCTTTGTTCTTTTCTTTAAAAAAAAATATTTTTATTGACTTCAGAGAAGAAGGGAGAGGGAGAGAGATAGAAACATCAGTGATGAGAACCATTGATTAGCTGCCTCCTGCACAACCCTTAAGGGGAATGGAGCCCACAATGTAGGTATATGCCCTAACTGGGAATGGAACTGTGACCTCCTGGTTCATAGGTCTACACTCAAACACTGAACCATGCTGGCTGGGCTGTTTTATTTATTTGTTTAATCTTTTTTTAAAATAAATATTTATTGTTCAGATTATTATAGTTGTTCCTCTTTTTTCCTCCCATAGCTCCCCTCCTCCCGGTTCCCACCCCACCCTCTGCCCTTATCGCCCCCACTGTCCTCATCCATAGGTGTACGATTTTTGTCCAGTCTCTTCCTGAC
>NW_006292604.1:3248031-3250553 GCF_000327345.1 Myotis davidii | reverse complement strand
CTTTGAACTCTATATCCAGTAGTTAGCTTTACTTCATTTCTGTCATTTGTGACCTGTTTTTTTGTTTCCACATTTTGGCTGCTTCCCTCTGTGGATAGAGTGGTTTTGTGTGCTAGGTGTCCTATAGGGCCCAGTGGCTCAGCCTCCCCAATTACCTGAGGTAGACACTCTTGGTGCACCCCTTTGTGGGCTGTGTGCACAGTCTTATTGTAGTTAAGCCTTGATAGTTGTAGGTATCACTGGGAGGAATTGACCTCCAGGCCAATTGGCTGTGAGAGTCAGCTGTGTCTATGGTTGGAGAACTTCTGTGCTGAAGACACCCTTATGAAACAAGACTTGCTTCAGTGGGGCTTTGGTGCTCACTGAGTCTGCCCCCTGAGTGTGTCTCTTATGGATCTGAGGAGTTGTAATCTGGATGGTCCCACTCTGACCACTGGGTACACTGGCTCTTGGATCTCTGAGGAGGTGCTAATTTAGCCTCTGCCTGAGGCTACACAGCAGGAGCTATGGAGAGATCCTCAGATTCCTCTTTTTTGTTTGGGGTTTGGAGGTGCCCCAAATGAGGCCCAACAGTGAAGCAATGCAAGCTGCTGTGGGGCTTTGGGCCTTCTTTTGGATGTTCTGGTTCTCTCTGACCCAGCTGCAGTTTGTTAGGTAATTTTAGATTACAAAAGGTCCAGGACGTTCATATGAAAAAGCCTCTGAACACAGCTTGGGTGGGGCAGGGTGTCAAGGAATCAACAGGGTGGAGCAAACAGCTATGGCTGATCCTCATTCCTACCCTAAGAGGCCTGGGTCTCAGTGTCCTGAGGTAATCGCTGCAAGCCCCTCTAAGAGAAATCCGCCCTCAAGTTCTGCCTGGTACCAGACAGTCCAGTTTCTCTCAGTATGAGTCTGGGTCCCCAGACTGGAGTTCAGAGCAGTGAGGAAACTGTGTCTCCCTCTCGATTGAAAAAGACAGCCACGTTCTCAGTTGCCAGCCCTTTCTGCCTGGGCCTCTGTACCTCTGCACTTCCGCACCTCCTCTGAGTCTCAGTGTGCTTTTCTCTTTCCTTCTAGTTGTAGAGTTTCCACTCAGCCAGCCTTCCTGTGGTTCTGGATGATGTCCATTTTGTCTTTTAGTTGTATTTTTGAAGTGGTTGTGCGAGGCAGCAATTTCAGGTGTTTACCTATGCCGCCATCTTGGTTTCTCCTGGGCTGTGTTATTTTCTATAGTGGTGTTTTTTTTTAATCCTCACCCAAGGATACATTTATTGATTTTTAGAGAGAGAGAGAGAGAGAAAGAGAGAGAGAGAGAGAGAGAGAGAGACAGAGACAGAGAGAACTAAACAATTCAAGAGAGAAACATTAATCTGCTGCCTCCCACATGCACTCCGACCAGGGATCAAACCCGCAACCTAGGCAAGCGCCCTGAATGAACCTACAACCTATTCAATGCGCAGGATGATGCTCCAACCAACTGAGCCACCCGGCCTGGGTATAGTGTTTTACTTTTGTACGATTTTTCTCTTACGTGTGTTTCCTGCTTGTTGATAGAAATGGTCGCAACCTCAACATGTTATCTAATAGTTCAGAATTTTTTAATTATTATATGTTATAACCTACATTTCAGTTTTCAAAGAAAAAGAAACCCAAACTCCAAGAATACAGCAGCTTTAAACTCTTCAAATTGTGTGTCTTTCCATAGGGAACACTGGAAAGGTTTTACAGGGACAATTAAACTCAATACACTGTGATATTCAGCCTTTCACCAGTCTTGGTTGAATGACACACTGGCAGCTATGGCCAAGCCTGTAGAGAGTGTCTGGCTGTAGCTATCAATCATAGATGTCCAAAGAAAACAAACTGATGTATATCATTGGGAGGGGGAAGTAGAGGGTAGAATATGGATGGGAACAAGATATATAGATATAATATTGCAAACGTCCTTTACAAAGTTAGCCAGAAGGCATCCCTAAACCTTATAAGCCCTTAACATTTAGCAAGGAGAATTGCTACAAGAAACTTTTGCATTTTCAAAAAGAGATGACTGGCAGACTGAATAAGAAACTTTTCTTTTATATAGCAATAGATTCTACTGCAAGCCATATAGAAATTTCTAAATGAATAAAAATATATTAAATTAATACATATTAGGCGGGCATTCTACCAGGCACTAGAAAGACAGATATGAGTAATACATGCTAATTTTCTAGTCTCAAACTTATGGTATATTAGGTAAATAAACAAGTCCAGGAATATCAGGACATAATCCTATCTAATAAAAGAGAAACATGGTAATTGGAGTATGACTGCTACCCTTCCCATTGGCTAATCAGGGCGATATGCAAATTAACTGCCAGCCAAGATGGCGGCCGGCAGCCAGGCAGCTTGAAACTAACATGAGGCTTGCTTGCTTCAGTGACGGAGGACTCCAACATTCCCTGCCTGCCTTGCCGGCCTCTGAGCCTGCAGTTTAAGAAACCTTGTAACAAATATAGAAGCTAAACAAAACCCCAGAAACCTGCTTTCCAGTGAGCTGT
>NW_006292604.1:3239409-3247250 GCF_000327345.1 Myotis davidii | reverse complement strand
ATCTCCTGAGGGGTCCCAGACTGCGAGAGGGCACAGGCTGGGCTGACGGACCCCTCCTCCCCCCGAGTGCACAAATTTTTGTGCACCAGGCCTCTAGTGAATGATATAAAAGAGGTAGAGTATTATAAGGGAAATAGCAAGAATAACTAAACCAGGGAGGGCTTCCCAGGGGAAGTAATATTTAAACTGAAAGAGGGAGATGAATATAAAATTCTCGAAGAGTAAAAATTAGTGTCCTAATTTTATAGTGAAGGAAATTAAGGCATGGAGAGGTTAAATGGTTTGGGGGCAGTAGGAGTGAGACCTTAGAGTCAAGGCAGCTGGTTTGTGTTGTGTGTGTGTCATGGGGAGAGGTCAGGTAAGGACAGGGAGTATTTTTGTTTTAAAAAATGTGTTGAACTTAAACATCTTTAAAAAGGAATGCAGAAAATCACTATAGAGCTCCCACGAGGGATTGGCTGGGTTTTACATCATCAGAGCAACACTTCAGTCGAGCCGGCTGAATGCATGTGTACATGCAACTGAATGTGAATCTCTACTCTAAGGCTGGCTGGTTAACTTTCCAAGTGCCCTAATCAGAAATTCACACTCCAGCTGTTGTTGCTTTCAAAATACTGTTTTTAAAATCTGTGCCAGAGGGTTTTTAAATTAGCCTAAAATATGTGATTGAGATAACTTAAAATGACCGTAATGAGTAGCGTTTAAGATATACTGTTAGCTAGAAAGGCTGCCCAGGTCCCACCATACTTATCGGATGCAGGTTTAAGACTCTGGCAAATTCAATTGCATTGTGTGTTTGTAACATTGCTTCTATTTTTCTGCACTTGTTGAAGAAGTCTGTCAGCTAATTCAACTCTATCTTCTCTGATCCAGTCAGATAATATATATATATATATATTTTTTAATACCTGAGTGAAATTTTTATTGCAGGGTGGGCTACATAAGTTGCAAGGTCCATTGCAAAAATAAAAATTCAGGGCCACTTGATAAAAAGCAGAAATAAAGTGTCATTATAGATACTAAAATATAACTTTTTTCTTTTATTTTGTGGTATCACTCTTGACTTATCACAGTAGGGTTTTTTCCCCACTTTTTTCTATTGTGGCAAAATACACACAAAATAAAATTTATCATTTTAACCACGTTTTAAAATATATTTTATCACTTTCAGAGAAGAAGGGAGGAGAGAGATATAGAAACATCAATGATGAGAGAGAATCATTAATCAGCTGCCTCCTGCATGCCCCACTGGAGATCATCAAACCCAGAACCGGGGCATGTGCCCTAACTGGTTCATAGGTCGATGCTCAACCACTGAACCATGCTGGCCAGGCTTAACCATTTTTAATTGTATAGTTCATTGGTACTAAATACATTCATAATGTACAACTGTCACCACCATTCATCTCCATACCTTTTTTCATCCTGTAAAAGTAAAATTATGCTCATTAAACAATAACTCTGCATCTCCACTTCCCCATCCCCTGGCAACCACCATTCTACTTCCAGTCTCTGTGATTTTTGACTACTTCATGTACCATATCTCTGTGAGTTAAGACAGGTTCGTTTTTTTTTTCTTTTTTTTAAATTTTTTTAATTTTTTATTACAAAGGGTATTACATATGTGTCCATTTTTCCCCCCACCCTAGACAGTCCCCTAGCCTCCCCTAAGACAGGTTTGTTTTTGTTTGTTTGTGGTTTTGGGGTTTTTTTGTCTGTTGTTTTTTTTTGTTTTTGTGGGGGTTTTTTTTGTTTGTTTTTTTGTTTTTGCGTGTTCCTGGTTTATTTCACTTCACACAAATGTCTTCAAGGCTCATCTATGCATAGCAATCTCTCCCAATTTATGGTGGATTAGTATGAACATAGTGGCACCGACTGGATTAGCCTCTAGATTTCCTATGCAATTCACCAAGCCAGAGAAGGGAATAGCAATGCGGAAGATCTCAAAAGAGAGTTAATAAATTTACTGCTAATAAAGTTTGGTTGAAACTAAAGCAATTAATTGAAAAAATTAAAGAGGTCAATCGTATTGTAGGCATTAAAAACATTAGTTATATAACCCAATATCCACTCTGCTCAGCCATCAGCATGTGTCTTAGGTTTGGATTGATAATAAAATCCATGAGACACAGTAGACTTTCCCTAGCACCACGTTTGCTTCGCTGGAATAAAGGCTATGGGATCAAAACAAAACATAAAACCCGCCTAACTGGCAACAGCAAGGAAGAGGTCTTGTTACTCCCACTAGATACATTTCCAACATTCTCCTCATCTGGGGCCCTGTGGTCACAAGAGGAGAGGCTGACTAGACATGGACCACTTCAGCTTGGAGAAGCCAATTCTGGGATCTCCTGAGCTTTTCTGTCTAGCTCCAGTGCAGCTGCATCTCATCATTAGCAGCTACAATTACCTCATGTAGAATCTTCACAATGAGGTACTTAGCAACTTTACCCAATGCTTCTTTATTTTGAATACAATGTAAGTAGTCTCGATATAGTAAAGATCATGTAAATCGCAGATGCAATGCGTATATGCAATAAAGGATTTATCCTGCCCTTTGTCCTCAGCTCCTGGGATGAGAACTCTGAAGTTCTTGGAATGGTATGCCTCATAGGAATATCTTTGTTTAACTGGAGGTCTGAGGCTACTGTGGGTTGTCTATACTAACAATATGAATTATGGAGAGAGCCTTGGGCCAGGCAGTCGCAGCTTAATCTCTGCAAGGACTTGGGACTAAGGTCAGTCAGGGTAGGGGGCCCTGTCTATATGGTTGATCTCCAATAAGAATTTCTAAAGCCCTTAGAGAACTTCAGTTACACTATATAATGTTATCAACTATAGTGCCCATGTTATACACTAGATCCCCAGACCTTATTCGGCTTACTTCTCAAAGTTTCTATTCTTTTACCAACCTCTCTATAATACTGAATTGAATTGAAATTTCTAAGAAAGGAGAATTTAAATGTTCTAAATAAATAATAAATAAATAAATAAATAAATAAATAAATAAAGTGGTAGATGTGTTGATTAACTACCTGGGAAGAATCCTTTCACAATGTATACATATAGCAATTAATCATGATGTACACTTTAAACATCTTGCAGTTTTATTTGTTAATTATTCCTCAATAAAGTTGGAAACAAATCTGAACCCTGAGGCTTGAGTGGGCTTCCCGGGCAATCCTCCGTGTGCACTGTCACACGTCATTGCCGGTAGAAGTGAGCACTGTCAAGACGCCCCTGGAACTCTCCTAGAACCTTCACAAAATGCCCTTTCCCTGTGCCGATTTTGCCATAATAAACTGTAACTATGAGTATAACAGTCCTTAGTTCTATCAGGCTTTTTTAGCAAATCCTTGAATGTGAAGGTGATCTTGGGAACCTCCCAAACTTGCAATATCCTCCTTAAAATTTCCTAAGAGACTTTCAAGGAATCCCAGAGGCTAGAGGAAAGACTACAGGCCTACTGTTAGCTGTTCCCTTCTACACATAGCAACAGGCATTAGCGGGCTGGAGCTCTGTGACAGTGCACAGGACTGGGTCACCCCAACCAAGGCCGTGGCGGTCTGTGATGGATAAGACATGGTCTTTCCTCGAGGCATGATTAGTTTGTTAGGAAGAAAAGACATGCCAAATAACACAAAGTGGAAAATGAGAAAACATTGATATTCTTCCATTTCTCTTTATCTCAGTTTTCCTATCTGCAAATGAAGGGGAAAGTCATATTACATAGAAAATAAAGATAGTTTTACAGATTTCTTTTCATAGCTTAAGGCTAAAGAAAAAAGAGAGAGAAGGTTTTTGCCATATTCCAACAAAGAACCTTGTTTTTTAAAATTAGTGTTTTGCTATGTCATGAAGGCAAGCCATTTTATTCTATGGAATTTGCAACCAGGGTAGAAACACTAGAAGTTTTTATTATTCTTTCCATTTAGAGAAGAGCACTATACACAAATTAAACATAAAATGTATAATTGATGTGTGTTTTATTTCCCTGTCCATAGAGTTGTCATATTCCAAACTAGTCTCTCCTTGTATGTTTGCTGATTTTCATGTTAATAACAAGATGTTGTTGGCATTTATTAGCCTGTAAATTATAACTCTATTTAGAAGTCCCTGTGTTCAGTTAGCTTTAAAGACAATTAAAGACCAATTTGTCATTGCTACCTTTTCTACACAATGCTTTCCAATTTTAATTGCCTACTCTTTTGTTCTAATCAATTTTAATAACAATAGCAAAAGTTTAACTGTGTCTCTTCAGTCTCATTCAGTCCATCTTTTATGCTGTTAGGAGGCAGTACAGTTAGTTGGAAAATTCACATATTCTTATGGGTAAAAAGGAAAAAAAATTATGAAAGAAAGCTTCTATTTGTAAAACTCTAGGAGGTGTCAGGTAAAATTCATGTAAATTGAACTACTTGGCCAAAAAATTAAAATCTATTTTTCCTTTTTTTTTTTTAAAATGACAGAGGGTAGAGTACTTACAATTGCCATTTATTTTTTATGTCCAAAACCTACATTCAGTAATGGCTAAAAAAAATCAGAAGCTAATATTAATGAATCGCTCTGTGACCTGGAAGCTCAGTTAGCTCATCTTTTTTAATGTGCCACTTTTGATGCCAACATCATGGGACATAATTGGGTCTAGAACAGAGGTCCTCAAACTTTTTAAACAGGGGGCCAGTTCACTGTCCCTCAGACATTCCACACAAGCGCACTGCGGGCCCGGGACGAGTCAGCTGCTAAGCAGGACAGGCAGCGGCGACAAAAACACCCGGCGGGCTGGATAAATGTTTTCGGTGGGCCGCATGTGGCCCGCAGGCCATAGTTTGAGGACCCCTGGTCTAGAATGTTAATGACTACAAAGAGGTTTGACAAGTATTGGCCCACTTGGTCCTCAGGACACCCATGTGAGGTCCTTAGAACAAGTGTGATTATTGTCACTTTATGAAAACAAACAAACAAACAAACAAACAAAACAAACCAGATTCATGGGGGTAAAAACTTGACTGTAAGTTTCCTGACAGTGGTATTCTTTACACTCAATAACATTGCTTCAACTTGCATTTGTTCATTGTTTCCATGTACTGGTAAATAGTGAAATTACTAGGACATTCATTAAGCCGTTAATTATACCGGAAGACCCTGACTTCTGGGTTAATATCTTGATAGGCCATCATCCAACTTGCACATAAATTACAGGCAGAACCCTAAAGGAAGGCCATAATTAACACTAGCTTAAAATATAAGGACAAGAAGAGCACCTGCAGCCTCCCAGCCCTCCTGGCTTGTTTGCCACCAGGGCCAATAAGGGTTTGGTTTAGGGTTAGGGTTAGGGCACAAGGTTAGGGTCAATTTTAGGGTTAGGCTTAGTGTTAGGGATAGGGTTAGGGTTAGGGTTAGGGTTAGGGTTAGGATAGGATTAGGTTTAGGCCTAGTGTTAGGGAACAAGGTTAGCTTTAGGGTTAGTGTTAGGATTAAGGTTGTGGTTAGTATTAGTGTCTGGGTTCTTAGCTGTACATTGGAATCACTCGTAGAGTTAGGTTTAGGGTTAGGGCTAGGGCTAGGATTAGGTTTCGGTTTGGGTTAGTGTTAGGGTTAGAGCTAGTGCTAGGGCTATGGTTAGTGTTAGGTTTTAGGGTTGGGTTAGGATTAGGGTTAGGGTTAGGTTTAGGTTTAGGGCTAGTGTTAGGGTTAGAGTTTTTGTTATAGTTAGGGCTAGGGCAAGGTTAGGGTTAGGTTTAGCTAGGTTTATGGTTAAGGTTTGGGCTAGGGCCAGGTTTATTGTTAGGTTTATGGTTAGGATTGTGGTCCAGATTAGAACTAGGGCTAGGATTAGAGTTAGGGCTAGGTTTAGGACTCGAGCTAGGACTAGGGTTAGGGTTAGGTTTAGGGCTAGGGCCAGTGTTAAGGTTAGTGTTAATGTTAGGGTTATTGTTATACTTAGAACTAGGGCAAGGTTAGGGTTAGTTTTAAGGCTAGGTTTGTGGTTAAGGTTAGGTTTAGGGCTAGGGATAGGTTTATTGTTAGGTTTACGGTTAGGGTTGGGGTTATGATTGAGGTCTAGATTAGGGCTAGGGTTAGAGTTAGGGTTAGGTTTAGAGCTTGAGCTAATGTTAGGGTTAGGGTTAGGGCTAGGGCTAGGTTTATTGTTAGGGTTATGGCTATGGTTAGAGTGAGGGTTAGGCTTAGGGCTATGGCTAGATTTAGGGTTAGGGTTAGTGTTAGGTTTAGCTTTAAGGCTAGGGCTAGGGTTATGGTTATATTTAGGGCTAATATTAGGTTCATATTTAGGGCTAGGTCTTAGGTAAAGCTTAATTTTAATGTTAAGAGTAGGGCTTGGGCTAGGTTAGGGTTAAGTTTAGCATCTAGGTCCTTGCATGCACATTGTAAGCACCTGGAGAGTTATGGTCAGGGTTAGGGTTAGGGATAGAGATAGGGTTAGGGTTAGTGTTAGGGCTAGGGCCAAGGCTAGGGTTAGGTTAATTATTTTAGCAGTATGAAAGTCTTTGTTGGTGTTAGTGTCAAACAGAATTAATGTCAAGCGAATCAAGTCAGTGATATAAGTCAGAATTCAAAACCTCAAGTCTACCTGACACCAAATGTGCTTTCTGCTCTCCTCTGCCTTCCATGCACTGGCTGTGACAGCGCCAGATGGAGGCAGTAGTGTCCAATCAGAAGCTCAGATTCTCTGGGTAGGGAGGGTTCCCTGGGAGCCAAGTGCTGGGTAGGAGTTTTTTCTGTCCTTCTCCAGCCAGTGACAGGCTGTTTCAGATACGGGGATACTTCATTTTATTGCGCTTTGCTTTATGGGGCTTCACAGATATTGCTTAAAAATATAAATAAATTGAAGGTTTGTGGCAACCCTGTATTGAGCAAGTCCATTGGCAACATTTTTCCAACAGACTCAAATGATGATTAGAATTTTTTGCAATAAAATATTTTTAATTAAGGCATGTACATTGTTTTTTTAGATATACTATTGCTCATTGAAGAGACTACAGCATAGTGAGAACTTGATTTTTATAAGGTTCCTGTAACTTGCTTTATTATGATATTCACTTTATTGTGGTGGTCTGGAACTAAACCCACAATATCTCTGAAGTACGATATTTGTATGACCATGTCCATGATAATATAGCTTCTTTAATCAACTCAGCACAAACACCATAGGAACTAGTCTCTTCACCCTCATGGAAAGTTAAATATTTCAATTCAGAGTCACCATGGTGTTCTCAGCCTTGCACCTCTCTTCTATTACTCATAGTATTCAATTAAATTTGGTTGATCTGTTAATAGATTTTATTCTTGTGTTTCTGAAAGCACTAAGTCAATTTTGAGTTGAGGATTGTTTTTATTCTACAGCTACTGTAAATTTCAAGTAAGTACATTTTATTGCCAGAGAAAATCCAGTTACTACTCTAAGACTTTCTGCTCTTATGCTTTGATTTTTAGTAACTTTATTTCAAGGGAAAAAAAGATGTGTTAGACTATTTTCATAGAAAATGCTATACTGCTCCACAAACATTTACCTATATTTCCCACAGCTGAGATTTGTCTGTAGCTTAGAATTAGAAAGGAATTTAGAAAGCACTCATCTCTGTTCACATTTTACTGATGCAATGACAGGCACAATGTAACCTAACAGATGTTAGATCATGACTATGCTATTCTTGACATTTTCCCCCCAAACCTTTGCTCAAAATGCTATCTTCCTTAAATCAGCTACACTAGTCAAGTTTCTTAGACTGGAATCTCTGAAAGTCTATCTTAATTACTGAGCAAGTATTGAACACCAGCTGTTACCACTGCTTCTGGAGGTCAAATGAGGTAAGAAGACA
>NW_006292604.1:3231531-3239213 GCF_000327345.1 Myotis davidii | reverse complement strand
TTAGTTAAAGTTTAATTCAGACCATCCTTTGTGGTTATTTTAGGTCTCTGAGTCTGCTAGGCTGCCACGCAGGCCTTCCCTGAGCTTGTCAGGTCAGCATGTGGCCCCTTTCGTCCACACAGTCATTAAATTGCAGTGATACATTTTTCCTATCACTTTCCATTGCATCTATTCCCAACATTTCCACTTTTTCTCACTCCTCACTACTGTCAAGGAGGGTTGGTTGGTTTTGGTGGCATGAGTGATTATTATGGGAAATGAAGGGAAAAAGCCCAAGCCCCAAACAATTCACTTCTTTTCTTCCACTTTCAGTATCATTAAACCATAAGGAAGCACAAATTTTTATTTATAGCCCTTTAGAGTCAAAATGTTTCCATTTATGTTTTGTTCAAAGAAAATAAAACAAGCCAGAGAAAGACAAATACCTTTTGATTTCACTTATATGTGCAATCTAAAGAACTATATAAATGAACAAAGAAAACAGAAGCAGACTCACAAACTTTCCACACCTTAACAACCAAAATAGATTAAGACTTATTTGGTTGACTGTACACAAGGCAAGCCTTTGGGAAAGTAATTAGGAGAGTAGGTATGATACCTGTTGGCCCTTTTTGCTGTTCATCATATAGGCATAGGAACCCTTGAGATTGATTCAAAGTTAAGTGCAGTATTCATTTACACATCCTAGCTGGGGTCCTTTTTTTTCAATTATTCATTGTTTAAAGGATTACATATAGTATTGTATATGTCTCCTTTTTCCCCCGTTGACCTATCCCTGGGCACCCCCAGCCCCCTACACATGCCCTCACTGCCCCTAGTGTCTCTGTCCATTGGTTATGCTTATATGCATGCATACAAGACCTTGGGTTGATCTCTTACCTCCACCCCCTCCCCTGCCTTCCCTCTGAAGTTTGATGGTCTGTTCAATGCTTCTCTGTCTCTATTTATAAACATAAATATGGGATCTTATATTGCACAGAAGAGAGTGTGTACAGACAGTGGAGGGAAGGAGGGGGAAGAAAATAACACTGTTAAGAATGTATTGTATGCCAGAAGCTGTAAAACTCTGAAGAAAATTCAAATGTTTTCACTCTATTAGCTCTGGAATAAATTTTACATGAAAATTTAAGTGTCTAACTATGTGGTGAATTTCCATATCTGTAAATGGGATAAATGGTTTATATCTCCCAGTGACGGTGGCTAATGAAGAGCTCTATGGGTACTTGCTGGCTTTACATAGCAGATTTCTACTCTAGATTTCTATTCCATTATAAGTATGCTGCCAACATCTTAAGGAGCAAATTAGACATTCCTAAACATGTTTTGGCTTTCAATTTTTACTCTCTTCCAAGGACATCTGTTTGAAAGGAGAGTTTAATGAGGTAGACAGACAGAACCTACGTCAGTTATTCAACTCCACACTTTGTGGAAATGCTCTGGGGATGTCCAGTTCACAGAAATGGATTTTATTTCTTGTTATCAGTAATATCCTCTTTCCTAAGAAGTGAAAGGAGATTGAGGAGAGCAGTGATTCATTACATCCTGTGTTGAACGTAATATGGATGGTTTCCAAAGTGTGGTTCTGAGCCATTTTGATTACTCAGTGTCCCAGGAAATAGCATATGCTTTGGGATTTTTGTTGTTGTTGTTGTTGGTAGTGGTGGTGGTGATTGATTGTTTCAGAGAGGGTGTGCCTTTCTTTTTACTTTGTTTTTTGGTTTAAGCTCTACTTTAAATACAGAGGGTAGCAAAACTTAGAACCATTGTCAAAAACCATTAATAAAAATTTCCACTCATTTCACCTCGAATCCAATGTTACCCATCCCTTTTAGACAATACTTTACATACTTTTTATAAGAATAACCAGGTACTCTACTAAGCACTTTACATGTATTTTCATGTAATCTTTGCAAATAGCCTGATAAAGTCGGAGTATCATTCATTTAGCTTTTGACACTGATGTATCTCCAGTACCAGGTGCAGTGCCTGCCTGGCAGTATTTTAATAAATATTTATTTCCTGATTGAATGAATGATGAAACTAAGGCATGGAGAGTTTAATTTTGCCAAGGGTTTGCACCTAAGTAGTCCAGGAATAGGAATTCAAGCCCAGCTCTGTCTGAGTTCACAGCCTGAGGCGAAACCGCCTTAAATTAATGTGAATAAATTACAAGATGCCACAACACGCCTTTATTAGCTATTGCAGAATTTTGCATATCAAATTGTAAGGATGTATTTTTTTTCTTCTTCAATCAGCCTTCCTTCTGCTACAGTTGAAGCACTGTATCTTTTGTTCTGTTTATAGTGGATATGTAGAAATCCCATCTTCTAGTATTCTCTACTTCATGGTAAACCTGAGTACCGCTGTACTTACATTTTATACACTGAGCCATTGCACTTCAGAAATGTGCCTTAAATTCATTTTATAGTGAAGAATTCCCTGCACCATAGAGTCGCGTGGAGAGTTTTCGTAAAGTCCCTGATGTCCAAGTTATATCCCAGACTTATATCCCAGACCAACGAAGTTGGAAAGCCTGAGGATGGGACTAAGACATCAGTATACTTTTAAGGTTCTTTGGTGATTATAGTGTGAGGCCAAGTGAGAGAATACTTTACATAATTTTAATAATAATTAGAAGAAGAAACGATCTACTGCCTGTGTCTCAGAGGAATGCTGTCTTGTCTTCAGCCACCTCTTCCCCCCAATAAACCCTAGTGCCTTTAACCTTTTCCCCAGAGTTGTAAATGTTTGCTTTAATTATTTTACTACTCTTGTGGAGTTTGCCAAATCCTTCTTTATATGTAGAAATGAATCAAGTGCAAAACCATAGGGGTGAAATATGTTCAGTATATAACTAAAACCTTATTTCTGATAGTTATAAGCAATATTATATATATATATATTTATTTATTTATAAATATATTTATAGATACTATTGTTATAACTATGTATCATAGATACATATATTCCATATAGTATATAGAAAAAGAATTGAATGCTGCAGATTTCTGTGCAGTCATAATTTAAGGCAAACCCTTTTTCTATTCTGAGATCATGGCAATAACCTTTCCATGAGAATGGTAGAACTCAGTAATCACTTGGATTTCAAATCTATATATTCAATGTAAGGTAAAGTGGACAATGGCTTCTGGTCCCAAAGAGCTAATGACACATTTACACCCTTATTAATTAATTCAATGCCATACTAGAATATTTTTAAAAATGATTGATCTTATTTTATTTCTAGTCTCACCTTGAATTTTTCAGACTCTCTTCTTTTTCACTATGATTATCATTAAAAATGCACTCTCTCCCTTAAAAACAGTCATCTTAGGGAAAAATAACCAGAAAGTGGACCATCATTTTACAATATAGAATGAAAGGTTAGGAATATATGGTTTCCAACCCTCATGGCTACATGAAAGATTTCATCTTTCCCCAAACCCAAGTTTAACACGCTTCCACTGTTTAGTCATGGCAGGCTAGGCCTCTTACACACACACACACAGACACACACACACACACACACACACACACACACACACTCATACCACCCTAAAAATAAGGGGAGAAAAGGCTGAATAAAATAGTTTCTCACTATTGAAGAATTTACAATATAATAAAGAATTATCAACTCAAAACTTATGAGAAAACAAGAGCCCAGATAACCAGGTAACCAGGGCACTCAAAAGTTATGTCCCAGATATAACTTTTGGCCCAGAGCCTTTTGTCCATCTGAGATAAAATGAACTATAAAACTGAGCTATGATTTTTTTTATTGATTTTAGAGGGGAAGAGAGAGATAGAAACACCAATGATGAGAGAGAATCATTGATTGATGCCTCCTGCATGCTCCACACCAGGGACAGGGCCCACAACTCGGGCATGTGCCCTGACCAGGAATTAAAATGTAATCTGGTTTGTAGGACGATTCTCAACCTCTGAGCCACACCGGCTGGGCTGAGCTATGATTTTGATGAACTTGTGAATCAAGAGGGCAGAAATCTGCTGGGACTTGCATTTACTCATAGGTGAAGAAGCAAAAACAGGGGGTGGCGTCCTGAAGAGACTCAATCGTGTTTTGCAAGCCAACTATTTCAGGAGAGGCCTTTACAGGTTCCTCAGGCAAAGCACAATTAATCTCAGATGGGGATAGAGTGACTGCTTCCATTAGCAAAGATGATGCACCAGAATTGAAGAACTGCCAATATGTTCCCACTACAATTTTTGGGAACCCATTCCTTCATAATCAATAACCTCACTTTAATAGCAGATATCTTGTGAGCATGGAAATTCAACCTGTGTTGTAATTCAGCCAACCACAAGACCAGTCTGGGTTTAATATTCAGAAATATCAGCTTTGCAGACACAGATGAGGCTTTCTTTCAGGACAGACTCTAAAACTTTTAGGTCATTTACGTAGCACTTGAGCTTGGAATTAATGAGCACTTGAGCTCATCCTTTTCTTCCCCTACTTAGTTAAGGACACTTATTAGTTGTAGCAACCCAATGATGATATCTCCATTGCCATATCATGCCATGGAGTATCAGTGTCCTCTTTACTAATGACAATAGAGTCATTAGTGTCTTTGAATCTAATTGTATTAGAGAATGGATCCCGAAAACTGCAGAACCAACTCAGAAAACTCACCCCTAACATTCTGTTCCTCTAGAACTATTCTTGGTACCAAAATCTGTATCAGTCAGGATTTCCAGACAAACAGACCAATGCAATATATTGTAAATAAATAGACTTTTAAGCAACTGACTCATGTGATTGTGGGGCCTGGCAAATGTGAGATCTGTAGAGCAGGCCAGAAGTCAGGACACACAGGGAATAGCTGCTGTCTTGAGCCTGAAATCCATAGGACATGCTGGGGGCTGAAACTCAGACAGGACTTCTACGTTACAAACTTGAGGAAGAATTCCTTCTTCTCTGGGTAACCTCAGTTATTTTGTTGTTGTTGTTGTTGTTCGTGTTCTTAGGGCCTTATAATGATTGAATGAGACTAATCTACATTATTAAAGGTAATATCCTTTACTTACACTCATTTGACCTTAAATGTTAATCACATCTACAAAATACCTTCACAACAACATCTAGACAAGTGCACCATAGCCTAGACAAGCTGACACATAAAATTATTATAACATATACAATGTGAATTCATGATGTATTAGAGATCTCATCAAAAATGAAATGTATAGAGGATAATATGGGCAATAATATAATCTATACCTGTATCTATTGGTGGGTATAATTTATAATGTAGAACAGAAAAAGTATCACTGTAGAAAAATAATTTATATATTCAACTATGTTAAAATTGATGACTTTTGTTCATAAAGAGATACCAATTATGAAAGTCTCTGAGTAGGAAAAATTTATATAGAGATATACAGAATATCCAGGACTCGGATTATGAAAAGAATGTCTACAAATCAATAAGATAAAGCAAAGTATCCAATATAAACTTAGGTCAGAGAGACTTGCCCTGAAATCCCCAAAAGAGAATAACCAAATATTTAACAAAAGATCTAAAAAGCTGCTCAATCCACTTATATTGAGGAAAATGCAAATTAGAATCACAAGTAAAGTTGCCATTACAGATGTACAGGGTTGTCAAAAATTGTGAAGTATGAAAATAAATGTGAGCATAGAAGAGAGAGGCACATATCAGAATGATTATGAATCTAATCTCTTTGACTGAATTCTCTACCACTTTCAAATGTGTGAATTGAAGCCAGTCACTTCGCCTCTCTGTGCCTCGATGTCATTATCTGGAAGTGGGAAGAACAATACTACCTCATCTTTATAATATTATAAAGCTTAAATCAATGTGCTGAGAATATTGCCTGACATATATTACTGAAGTGTTTACTTTTTAATCAAATAAAATGTGGTAAAATAGAAACCCTAATACTCTGCTGGTAGGAGTGAAGATTTGGAAAACAGTTGGCAATGATCTATTATCATTAAAGATACATAGAACCTGAAATACATAAATTCTGCTTCTAGTATATAATCTAGAATATATACAATAGGGCACATTTATAAGAATGTTTACAGTGACATTCCTTAGTATTACAGAAATGGAAATAATCATCTACAAAAAAATAGGTAAATAAATTTTAGAAGACACATACAATAAAATACTAAACAGAATGAAAAGGAATAAGCTACAGCAGTAAACTTCAGGTATACGCAAGAATATAGATAAATCTCAGACTTATTATGTTGAGTGAAAGAAGCTGACACAAAAGAATACAAATTATGAGTCTATTTTCATAAAATTCAAAGACCAGGAAAGACTAAAGTATATTGGTAAAATTTAGAGAATAGTAACAGCATTATTATCATATATGCAAGGACAGTGGCTATAAGAGAAGAGGTAAATTTTGTTGGGGAGAATTATCTACAATAATAAAAGTGTAATATGCTAATTAGACTGGACAGCTGAACGACCTTCCAGACATCCTTCCGGATGTCCTTCCACATAACCTTCTGGATGAAGCCAGGGCTGCGAGGGCTGAGGCAAGCCGCCGCGGCTGTGAGGGCTGAGACCCTTGCACAAATTTCGTGCATTGGGCTTCTAGAAAGTGTATAATAAGGGGAAGATTATACCTGTTCTGCAGATGGTTATTTCACTTCTACAAGATTGAATAATGTTGCAATAGACAGTCTTGTACATGTGTCCTAGTTTATATACCCTATGTTACATATCTAGGACTAAAGCTACTGTATTATAATGGTATTTATATAGTTCTGTCTCTAGACCTGAGTACAGGTACTCATTAAACTATACACATATGATTTGTACTTATTTCCTATTTAATAATAAAAGTAGAAAATGGATTGTGATTAAATGGGAAATCAAGCATAAAACATCTTTTAAAAATGGGATGTAAAGAAGAGAATATAGTAGTGACTAGGGGAAGATGAGAAGTAGGGAGGAGTTGGTTTTCTTTATCCTCCTCTGTTTTATTGATATAAATGACATATAATATAAAGTAAGTTTAAGGTATACAACATGATGATTTGATATGTGTATATATGTATTATGCAACGACTACCAACATAAGGTCAGTTAACTTTACAGAGTTACTGAGTTGTATTGTTTTGTCTTGCTAGTTGTTTTTTGTGGTGAGAAAATTTAAGATCTACTCTCTTACTCATCTTATAACTGGAAGTTTACAGCCTTTGACCATCTCCCCATTTCCTCCTCCCACTAGTCTCTGGCAACCACCAATCTACTCTGTTTCTATGAGTTTGGGTTTCAAGATTCCACATATAAATGAGATGATATGGTATTTGTCTTTCTCTGACTTATTTTACTTAGCAGAAGTGTGTGTATATATATATATACACACACACATATGGCGCATGCAAGAGAGAGAAATGAAGTAAAGTTGTCTTTGTCTACAGATGACATAATCTTGTATATAAAAAAATACTAGGGACTCCACTAAAACAGGGTTAAAACTAACCAATATATTCAGTAAAGTTGCAAGATACAAAGTCAACATACAGAAATAAGTTGTATTTCTTTACACTAGCAATGAACTATCTGAAAAAGATATTTCTAAGTCTCATTTATAATAGTATCAGGTATTTGTCTTTCTCTGACTTATTTTACTTAGCAGAATGCCCTCAAATTTCATCCACATTCTCACAAATGGCA
>NW_006292604.1:3203729-3230982 GCF_000327345.1 Myotis davidii | reverse complement strand
AAGAACACTAAATGGAGGAAAGGATAGTCTCTTTAATAAATAGTATTGAAAAATTGGATATTCACATGCTTTTTTCCTTTTTAGGAATGTAGACAGTCAAGAATTTCTCAATATTTATGGGAAATGTCCAGTTAAAAGGAGAATTCAGATTTGTAGAGGAGAAGAAGTACAATCAGTTGAGTACAATTTCTAAAAGGTAGGGAGTGTTATTTGGTACTCTACCATAATGATAAACACACGCCTTTATATATTTGTCCAAACCATAGAATGTACACCACCAAAAGTGAACCTAATTTAAACTATGGATTTTGAGTAATTATAATATATCATAACGTTTTCATTCACTGTAGCAAATATACCACTCTGGTGAAGGATGTAGATAATGGGGGAGGCTGTTCATGTGTGGGAACAGAGGACATATGACAAATCTCTGTACCTTCCTCTCAATTTTGCTGTAAATCTAAAATTGATGTAAAAATAAATTTTCAAAAGACATTATTTTTTAAGTAGGGAGTGTTATGCGACCATTCTCCATGGACCTCTAGTGCACCTGTTCTTGGGGCAGACACACTACCTTTTTTATGGACTATCTTTTCAAAGATGTTGAATAGGAAACAGACTTGAAAGGTGGAGATAATGCCACCCTCTCTAACAAGGGCAAGTTTGCTTACTTCCCAATGTAATAAATATAATATTTCTCTCCAGGGCAAAAGCCAGGCAGGCTTACTTCCCATTATATAAAATCCTGGTTCTCTCAAGCCAGGGTTCCTCTTTTCAATGTAGCCCACTGCACTTTTCAAGAATCTCCTGGCCTTCTGAGCGTCACTGTGGAAACTGGGGCTCAGGAATGAGCACAAATGCTGACAACTGTGGCTACTCCTCTTGCTGAGTAATGAACTGTCTTTGTGTCTGAACCAAGAGTGGTGTTTTCTGCCGGCATCCATAAAAAGGCAACAGATTAATTTGCCAGCCTGGAAGTATAAACTCTGAGACCATCACAGCTTTTTAAAAAAATATGTTTTATTGATTTTTTACAGAGAGGAAGGGAGAAAGATGGAGAGTTAGAAACATCGATGAGAGAGAAACATCGATCAGCTGCCTCCTGCACACCCCCTACTGGGGATGTGCCCACAACCAAGGTACATGCTCTTGACTGGCATCGGACCTGGGACCCTTGAGTCCATAGGCTGACGCTATATCCACTGAGCAAAACCGGGTACGGCCCATCACAGCTATTGACAGGAAGGGCATAGAATGGGCATTTGGATCATATAGAGCTACTTTAGATATGTTGCCACAATAGCTTTCAGCATGGTGGCCCTTATAAGGCACTGCAAAATTTTTTTGTGGGGTATATAATTTAATCCTTACAAATTCCATTAGAATTCCCCTTTAACAGCTGAACAACAGGAAGCCACTTGACCAAGATCTGACATTAATTAGTGCCTGAGACTAGATTGAGATATGAGCCTCTTGGTTGATCACAGAGCTGCAGCTGTGGTGTTTTCTGCTATTGTTTCAAAAATGTGGTTTATAGACTGATGCCAGCACCTGAGGAATGTGTACAAGGAAAAATAAGACAAGTGTTCATCAAGGGAACCAAGAAGAAAGAAAACAATATGGTGAGTTTTTCACTCAGCTAGATATGTTCAGTTTACATGACTAACTTTATTCTGAGAACCAGCCCTCCCTTTTAAAGGAAAAGAAGGTGTTTTCATATCCTTTTGTTAAAGAATTGAAAGTGATAGTAAATTGTAGTTTTGTTTGAGAAGTGTTTAATATCCTTCCTTGACAACATAAATGGCTGGCATTTCAATATCCGTCCTTTTTTCTTCTTATCTATGGAATCTTAAACTCATATCTAGAGTTTAAGTACATGTCATTGTGGAGCACATATTGCTTTCTAAATGGGTTCACGGTCTAGTTCATGCCTCTGGGGTGACTAAGTATGTCAGCGTGTTGGTGTGTAAATGTGCTTATGTCTATGGGGTGCAAGCACATTTGCAGTGAGCTGTCTTTGGAAGACTAAACATAGAGCTTTCATCATGACCTGTCCTTGCTGGCTTTGATAATATGTGAGATCTCAACAGCTACTCCAGGGCCTGACATGTAATAGGCATTGAGTAAAGGTGTGTCAACTGAGTGAATAAGTCAGATGCATTAATGACTTAAAGGTTTTTGTTGTTGTTTTGGAAATTCAGTGGTACATGTGGTTGGACAACCCTACTCCTTCCATAGCAGCAGGCTTGCTTGATCCAGAACACCATTCCATTCTTCAAAGAAGAAAAAAAGAAATAAGTGGCATACATCACCTGACATATAGATAAATAACATTTGATTTTTTTTTATATGTGATCATCTGTTTAGGGTGGCGAAAAACTCCATCATTTTTCTGAAAGATCCAAACAGGCGATTACCTGCCTTGTGAACAGATACACCCCTGGCTGAACTATGTTTTCCCCATTGAAGGAAGCAGGGCTGTGTGTTAGCTCCTAAGAAAGGACAGAGACTTTGGGGTGTTCTGTGGTTATTGGTGATGATTTACATTTTTTTCTCATATGGTTTTAACGTGTTTAAAATATTTTCTACTTCTTAGCCACTTAAAAATAACACTGAATTTATGATCTCTCGAATTGTGCCAATGCATTAAAAAGATGATGTTTAGTGTGCCGAGAATCAATTGTTAAATTTACTGAGTGTGAGAGCTGGCATGTTTACTGCATCTAAAACCTTTTGATAAGTTGAATAATCATAATTTCCTTCTGTTTTACGGTATCCTTTCGTTTTCCTTTAAACTGCCTTTTGTGTAACCAGGAAGTCCTTTTGTTCTCTGGTCTTCTTCTTCCTACAGACTGATTTGATTAGTGTTTGCAATGTCCTAGCTTATCACCATGGAAATACTGTAACATGACAAATATACAGCAAACAAAATGGGAAGAGAGTAATTGGAACAGAAGAAGGCTTGTGGCTGGAAGCAGATCCTAGTTTCCCATCTTCCCGGGAAGTCTGTCTGGAACATACATCTTTTAGTCCTACACAGTACTGTGCATAGGTAGTAACCTTTCCACTGTAGAACCCCCTTCATGTTGTCCCCTCTTCATCACCATAGACAAATTCCTCTTTCTCACATGCTATGACTTTGTGTAATTACTTTTTCATATAATTTTTATGTCATTTATATTCAAAGCAACTATTGAGCATTCAGGAATAAGCCTGGGAAGACTTGATACTTTGCTGAGTTAATGAGGTGAATGGGCAAAGGGACAGGTTGAGAGACAGATGAGGAGCTTTAGCCTTGATTCCACCACTTGTGACTCTCAATTTATTTATTTGTGAAAGGGACACAAGAACAACAGTTCATCTATCTTATAAGAATGCTGTAAAAACTGACTGAGAAAATATATGTAAAAAGTACCTGGTAGATCATCTTCCTTTCCCTGCCAACAGCGCTCAGAAACATGGTAAACGTTCCTACAACCCGCCAAACTTTCTGTAGGAAGTGTGGCAAGCATCAGTCCCACCAAGCAACACAGTACAAGAAGGGCAAGCATTCTCTGTGTACGCAGGGAAAGCGGCGTTATGACAGGAAGCAGAGTGGCTATGGTGGGCAGACTAAGCTGGTTTTATGGAACAAAAAAAAAAAGGCTAAAACTACAAAGAGGATTGTGCTGAGGCTTGAGTGTGTTCAGCTTAACTACAGACCTAAGAGAATGCTGGCTATTAAGAGATGCAAGCATTTTGAACTGGGAGGAGATAAGAAGAGAAAGGGTCGAGTGATCCAGTTCTAAGCTTCGTATTTTGTTTTGTTATCCTATCTAATAAAGAGGGAATATGCTAATTGACTGACCCACCCTCAAATATGGTGGTGCCCACAGTCACAAGATAGTGGCATCCAGTCCCCTCAGCCTTGCTGGGATGGCAGGCGGGCCCGGCGGCTCCATGTGCCTGCCTCTGGAGTCCCCCAGTCTCCCCAACCCCTCAGCCACCTAGGGACAGCCCGCGGCCCAGGTAACCAGGACCGGCCAAGGCTTGCTCTGCCAGCTGTGGCAGCAGCAAAGGTGTGATGGGGGCGTTGCCTTCCCCTGATCACGGGGTCGTCTCCTGTCCCTGAGGGCTCCTGGACTGTGAGAGGGGGCAGGCTGGGCTGAGGGTCCCCCCTCCAGTGCATGAATTTTCAGGCACCAGGCCTCTAGTATGACAATAAAATCTTGATATGTTAAAAAAAAAAAAAGTACCTTGGTAAACAAAAAGCAATACAAATACTGTATAGTAATCTTAAGAGTCCAAAAACTGATTAATCTTTATTGTTCTCATTATATTGGTCCTTGATGAATCATAATATACCTGTCCTCTAATCACATCACCATAAAGTATATTGACAGGCCAGGTTTTCCAGGAATTATATGCTCTTGATGCTTTAAAACATGAATTATACAAGATCCTGGAAAGAAGAGTGCTGACGGTAATTTGACTGTGGCAGGAAGATGTATTGGATGAATAAACAGGACCTTTTCAGCTCTACTTTTTGAGGCAGTAGAAACAATAGCATCCTAGCACCCAGCTCTCCTATTCCCTGAATGTCCTATTGAGCTCCTTCGCATCAGGAGTGAGCACATTGTGACTTCTTCTATGGGTTCTACATATGAAAAACAAAACAAAACACAACTACTCCTCTTTATTAGGAAACAAATGGTCCAAATTACAAGCTCCTGTAGGTTGAAACCCACAGAAGCAATCTAATTTCAAAAGGACTCTAAAGACACATTTCTCTTCAGTGAGTGGACACAAGATGTGAGTAATTATTAAACTCATAAACTAGCTATGATTTGGAAGGTTATTCAAGAGAGTAGAGCTCTGTACTCAAGCTCAGTTAGAACAGGGAGTATGTGAGCCAGTCTACAAATGAGAGCGTTGCTTAATGTGATCTTTCTCCTGGTCCTCTTTGCCTCCCTGCCCCCAATTATACTCCTTTCTCCTCCTTCCCCCTTTCGCCTCATTTTCCTTCCTTTACTTCCCTTTCTCTGTCTTGTATTTGTTTGTTTGTTTGTTTTAATTAGAGTTGAGGTACAGTATAGTTTCAGGTGCACAACTTAGTGATGGGACATTTATATAAGTTACAAAGTGATCATCCCGATAAATTCAGTACCATCTAACACAGTGGTTCTCAACCTTCTGGCCCCTTAAATACTGTTCCTCATGTTGTGACCCAACCATAAAATTATTTTCGTTGCTATTTCATAACTGTAATGTTGCTACTGTTATGAATCGTAATGTAAATATTGATATGCAGGATGGTCTTAGGCGACCCCTGTGAAAGGGTTGTTCGACCGCCAAAGGGGTCGCGACCCACAGGTTGAGAACTGCTGATCTAACACCATACATAGTTATCACAATATTAGTGACCATATTCCCTATGCAGTACTTTGCATCCCTATGACTAGTCTGTACCTGCCAATTTGTACATCATTTTAAAAAAAATTCTTGTTTTTGAAAGTATTACATATGTCCCCTTTACCCCCATTGCCCTCTGCCAGCCCCCTCTGCCCCCCCAGCTCAGGCCTTCACCACCCTATTGTCTGTGTCCATTGGTTATGCTTATATGCATACAAGGTCTTTGGTCGATCTCTTACCAGCACACACTCTCCCGGCCATCTCACCCATTCTCCCCTGCCTTCCCTCTGAGGTTTGATGGTCTGTTCAATGCTTCTATGTCTCTGGATCTATTTTTGTTCATCAAATTATATTGTTCATTATATTCCACAAATGAGTGAGATCATGTGATACTCATCTTTCTCTGACTGGCTTATTTCACTTAGCATAATGCTCTCCAGGTTTCCGTATTGTTGCCCCTTTCTCCTTCTTGCCCTGCATTATCCAAATTGATCATCCAGACTCTTGCAGTCCTAATTATGCTCTTTGTTTTGTTCTAAATTGTTAGTGTCTTCTTCTTAATCTGACCTAAATTCATCAGCTAATTGTGCCACACCATTTCACTTCGGCTTTTTAGACCTTGTTATGGTTGAATTGTGTTCCCTTAAAAAAAGATTAGTTGAAGTCATAATCCTCAGTACCTCAGAGTGTGACTGAATTTGGGAGCAGGGTCACTGTGGATGTAATTAGTTACAGCAAGAATGCTGTCTGAAGAGGCATGCGCCCACACAGAGCAAAGACTAAGTGGAGACACAAGGAGAATGCCCTGCTTCCCAAGCAGAGACTGGAGTTATGTTGCCACAAACCTAGGAAAGTCAGAGATTGCCAGAAAACTCTCAGAAGCTAAGGAGAGGCGTGAAGCAGATCCTTGCTCACAGTCCCAGAAGGAACTAACCATGGACACCTTGATTTTAACTTCTAGCCTCCAGAACTGGGAAACAATACATTTCTGTTGTCCTAAGCCTCCCACACAGTTTGTGGTACTTTGTTGCCATGGTCCTAGCAAATACAGACCTGAATCATAATTTTATTTTATCTTCTTATTTTTTTAGTTTTTTGAGAGCAACATTGGTTAATAAAATTATATAGGTTTCAGGTGTTCAACTCTATAATACATAATTTGTACATTATATTGTGTGTTCACCACCCCAAGTCAATTCTCCTTCCATCACCATTGATCCCCCGTTTCCCCTCTTCTACCTGCCCACACACACACCTTTTCTTTTGGTAATCACCATGCTGTTGTATAGGTTTGTGTGTTTGTTTTGTTTTGTTTTGTTTTGCTTAATTCCTTCACCTTTTTCACCCAGCCCCCAAACCACTTCCCCTATGCTAGCTGTCAATCTGTTCACTATATCTATGAGTCTGTTCTATATTGTTTGTTTATTTTATTCATTAGATTCTACATATAAGTGAAATCAGTCTTTCTCTGACTGACTTATTTCACTGAGCATAATATTCTTCAAGTCCATGCACGCTCTTGCAAACTGTAAGATTTCTTTCTTTTTTATGGCTGAGCAGTATTTTATTATTATATAAGTGTACCACAGCTTTTTTTAAAAAAATCTATTCACTTAGTTCCTCTTTGAAGAAGTGTCTTTTCAGGTCCTTTGCCCATTTTTTAATTGGATTGTTTGTTTGTTTGTTTTTGGTGTTGATTTTTTTAAGTTCTTTATAAATTTCGGATATTAAGCCCTTATCAGATATATCATTGGTAAATATGTTTTCCCATTCAGTAGGTTATATTTTCATTTTGTTGATGGTTTCCTTTGCTGTGCAAAAGCTTTTTAGATTGATGTAGTCCCATTTGTTTATTTTTTCTTTTGTTTCCCTTGCCTGAGGAGACATATCAGAAAAAAATATTGCTATGAGAAATGTCCAAGATTTTACTGCCTATGTTTTCTTGTAGAATTTTTATGGTTTTGAGTCTAACATTCAAGTCCTCTTACACCATACAGAAGAATAAACTCAAAATGGATTAAAGACTTAAATGTTAGACTTGAAACCATTATTTTATTTTTCAGTTTTTGAAAAATGTTTTCATATTGCCATACTTCCTTCTCCCGGACATGAATGTTTACAGCTCAATCTTTAAAAGGCTGGAATTTTCTCAGCCCTTTGTCACTAAGCCACATTCTGACTGCTTTATTATGCCAACATTTGAGCAACTAGCAGCTCAAACAAATGTGGTTGAAAACCTAAATTTTTTTAGAACAAGAGGAAACAGATTTATAGCTTGCAAACTCATAAGCCCAGGGTAATAAAAAGAAATCAATATTGCTGTTTTAATTCTACTATACAATAGCTTCTTAGTTCTGATTCTATAAGTATTTCAGATTGAATTATGATTTTATATGTAGCGAAGGGAATCAAAGAAAGGGTTGGTTTGGAAAGTTAACTGGTAAAGAGAAATGAGCATTGGTTTGTGGGTCTGTTAATTTTTTTAAACCTTAGCCTTGTTTTTGGGATAGGACTTTAGCTATCAGTTTAATCCTCAGAAGAGTTGGTTTTCTCTAGCAGAGAACTTGGCACAAAGGCAATACTCCTCAAAGTTCATCTGGTATTTAATAAAGCTTTTCCTTTTTTGGATACTAAGGCACTGATATCTATCAGGGGCTTGCTATACCCCATACCCATCCTGCCAACGATTTACATGACAAAAGTTACTTCTAACTGGTCTGAAAAATCTCTATTTACTTAATAACAAAAACTACAACCAAGGCACTTAGAAACCCTTTTAGTTTATTTCATCTTGGTGATTCCTGAACTTTCAGCCACAGAATAAATAACACTGATCAGGACTTTTAAACTAGACTGTGAAGAGTATGTTATCACCTCAGGTAATTTAAACTTCAGCACCAAATCTAAAATTAAACTTCACAAGCTCTTGAAAATGTCTGTGAAGTTGTATTTTAGAGCTTGGAATAGATAAATCCAAGTCAATACAAATGGTAATAGAGTGATTTATAATGCTTGGTAAGATCAAATTCTTATAGTCCTGGTGCTTAAAGAAACCTATAAATATAGCTGGAAATCTTATCTTACAAAAGATTAACCAGTGGGAAGTGAAAGAAGAGCTGAGGGGAACATTTGCTCCTCAATGTTATCCTGCAAAGAGCCTTGGAGAGAAGGGAAACCAGGCTTGCTGAGTATTCCAGGCAATACACTGGGCACTTCCTATATACCTTCTCATATGGTACCCCGTAGAGCATGTCATTTATCCCTATTTTATGAATGAAGAAATGAAGTAATTCTAGGTAAAAATAAAAAATCAAATCTGGGGTTGGCTGACTCAGCAGTCCATGAATCTTACTAACCAGAGCCAGAGTTTTGGTTTTTAGTCTCTGCCTGCCAAGCTGGGTGACCTTGAATAATTTCCCAAATCCCATTTAGATCTCAGTATCTGTCTGTGTAAAGCTGATGTTTCAGAGTAGATGTTTGCAGTCTCCTTCCAGCTAGAGAATTTCTACATGGAAAAAATTCAGTGCAAGCCAGAATGGTAAGGAACTAATAGCTAACTGTTGACTCCATGATGATATCCCACTATAAGTTCATCATGATCATTTGAATTTGTTCAGGTACTCAGTAGAACCTGTAATACTGACTGCTATGCCTGTAAACATGAGTTTTAGCTACATAATTCAAAATATTACTTGAATTATGTAGCATATCAACATGATAGAAACACATTGATTGGTTGCCTCCTGCATTAGACCCAACCAGGGCCTGGGCCTCAGAGGAGCCTGCAACTGAGGTACATGCCCTTGACTGGAATCGAACCTGGGACCCTTTGGTCCACAGGCTAATGTTCTATCCACTGAATCAAATTAGCTAGAGCTGTATATGTTTTTATTATAGTTACTTCAAGAAAGATCTGAAAGAGACATAAGATAAGTGAGTGATCTGTCCAAAACATCTTCTACAAACTCCATAAAATATCATTCTAAGACAATGTAGATAAAATCATGCTTTGATTTAGATATAGCAAAGCAAGCTATTGCTGCAATCCTTATTTTATGTAACTATTAAAGGAAAACTTGCTTGATGACACATTAATATACCATAATATATCCAGGAAAACAATTTGCATGTCTAGAGCATCCTTTTGGTAGACAATTCTAGTGTTTATCTCTTTGACTGTTGTTCATTTAACCAAGAGGCAAAAATGTGTAGCTGAGGCTGCAGACAAGAAATTTCCTGTTCCATGTTGATTAATAGAAGAATTAGCATAGTACTGTGTGGGTGAATCTTGATGAAATGGGCCTTCCCAAGGTGGACTGAAGTGATGCCATGATCCCAGGCCAAGAAATCCTGGCCAGCATCTGAACACTTGTGGAGCCTGCCATCCCACTCTGTAAAAATGTTGCAAAAACCAGCCCAAGACAAACAAACATGTATGTGGTCCTTGCAGAGGATCCAAGGCAAATACTGAAATGGAGATTCATCAGGGAGTACCAACTGTCCCAGAAACTGGTTAGATTTCAGGTAAACCAGATGGACATGTTGTGGAAATGCGTATTTACCATGCTCTGACAATGTACCAAACAGTACAAGGTGGCATCAAAGTTCCTTTGTATGATTTTATCATTGCTCTCTCTTTCTCTCTCTCTTAGACTGTGCCCTTACTACACTGCTTGACCCGTGCCTATGATTTCAAACATTCTGTTTCCAGTAAGAGGCAGTACCTTACAACATCATTAGGTGTTCAATATTTGTGTTCTGTACTTGTTAAGTTGTTCCAATATGTGGTTGGTGTCTGATTCAATCTCTCATTCTTGGCCATCAATAATACAAATAATAGTGGTGATGATTAAAAACACAGATGTATCCATTTGCTAACTTGAACATTTAAAAAAAATTTAACCAAAAGATATGAGTATTCAACTCTGACTTCCCTCATAAAGTTTTTTTTTCCTGATTAGATTTAAACTTCCTTGAACTATAACTTTGTAATCACAGTCAGAAAAAGGTGCCAGAAAAAACTACACACTGAGCTTATTTGCTTAATTGACTAAAAGCTTCTCTTCCTTTTTTATAGTGTATTTGAATGCCAAAGGATGATAAATTCATTTTAGAAAAGTATTGTATGTACAACTTGCATAATGGAAATAACTCATTTTAATTATCTCAATTATTATTATGATAATTTCTAAAACATGCCATGTCTTCAAAGTCTTAACCAAATAAAGATAACATCACCTCTATAAAAAAGACTGTGCTCCAAAAACATGGCTGTATCTTTGGTCTATATTAAGAAAAGAGCAATCTAGATACTGTGGGCAGGCATTCTAAATTAAGTCACAGATATGGAATTAGGACTAGCTCCCCTCTGCCTTCCTCAGCCAGGGTCTGTACAGTAAATGCAATGGGAAGTTGGGCCTGTTCCAAGAGAAAATCCCCCTGGATAATGTGCAGACAAAGACAGACACAGGAACTCACACTCATGCACACACCCCACCTCTGGACTGGAGCCACTGCGCAGCCAGAGACTGGGTGGCTGCAGGCCACACCCTCCCTACACACATTTACTCAGTAAGTCAATAGACATCAAATCTCACGCCTACCAGAATGCAAATCTCTCTGAAAGCCTTTGGCTTTACTCCTACCTGGGTTTTCTCCCCAGGCTCTTAAACACTCAATAAACGTAGCATGTGCTCGCTATGTGCAAAGCCCTGTGCCTCATTTTGGGAATTTGGTGGAAACACGAAACAGTCCCTCCTTTCAAGAAGCTGATGGCTTGTGAGAAATAAAAGTAAACAGAAAAGACAGGCTAACATGAGATACAAAAAGTCTACACAGTCGTATAGTAAGGGGTCCCATGAGAACATGCCCCAGTCAGCTGGTAGCACACTGAAGGCCATTCTCACTCAGTCCTAAATTCAATGATATGCAAACTGGATGTGGAGCCCAGGCTTCAGGCTTATATTCCCACTCTACAGAAGATAATGAAAATCAAAAGGGAAACTCAGCTATCACAAGAGTCAGGCAAATATAAAAGCTAAGAGGAGCTGAGAAGAGGAAGAGCTGTGTGCAGGATCATTTCCGTGAATAGAAAAATCTGGTCTCTTTGTTTATGATATTAAAAATAGTTACAGTTTTCTAATCAATTACTATGTACCAGGCACTTAGCTGACTTCTGCCCTACAATCATTTCCTACTGCTCCTCAGCGTGAGAGAGCAGCATGTTTCACCCCAGAGTCTGCTCTGTTTCTTTTCTCTTCCTGGCATGCTCTCTTGAGTGTTTACAGAGACTGTTCCAGCACTTGATGGAGACCTCTGCTTCCCTAAGAGACTTGCACATTGCCAGCTCAATCTAAATCAGCACTCCTTCTCCGCTGTCCCTGATTCTTTTTTTTTCTATATAGCACTTAATACTACTCCAAAACCTGTTTTTGTATTTATATATTTAGTTATTGCCTATCTCGCTAGATCAGGTGTTAGCTCCATCAGAAGAGACATGTCGTTGTTGCCGCTGTTGTTCTAGCCATGGTGACCGCAGCCCCTGCCACCATTTATCATGTCACATAGAAGGTATTAGGACTAGCTCCCCCCTGCCTTCCCAATAAGCATTGCTGATTGAACAAACAAATCTCATTTAATCCTTAGAGCCATTCCGAGAAGTTGAGAAGGCTGAGGATGGGAGAGGACACGCAGATGGCTGTATGGCTCACAGGCAGTAAATGGACACGCCGGAATTCAAATCCAAGTGAGTCTGTGGATGTAAAATGACTATGCATATTGCCTTTGGGAAAAGTGTGGGTCATACAAAGAGAAGTGAGAAGAAAGCAAGAACATACAATGAATTTTTTATAAAAGTCTGTGTGCGCACAGACTGTTGCAAGAATGGGTTCCGTTTTATTGAGAGTGAAAAAAAGAAAACTAAAGTGAGATTGCAAGGCTAATGGGTAAACATGAGTCTTAATTGTCTCAATATTCATGAAAAATAAATAACAATGATAAACACTAAAGCTATCAATCCTCTGGCAGACCCCAGAATTCTATGTGTATCTTCTTCTAAGTCTGGGTAAAGATGAAGAAGTCACTGAATGAGTTCAGTATACTTTCTGGAATGATCACCTGCTTCCACTTGGAGTCTCATTATCACATCAGAGTACAGACCTACTGGGTGCATTTGGAGACCCAGCTCTGGCCCCTGGCTCCTGGCTCCTGGCTCCTGGCCCCCGGCCTGGCCTGCACTACTACGACCGTCTCAACTGTAATTGCATCACATCTTGCCTCTTCATCATGACAAAATGCACCTCGTTCTTCTCAGCTTTAAGCAAACTTCAAGCTACTACAAGTAAATTCTCCAAGGACCTTTTCCAATCACGTTTTAAATTTCATAAATTACCCTTGAGTAGTAAGTTGCCATGAGCATCTTTTCCTCCTGCTTGGAGGACAAAGCATTTCCAATCTACCTCAGAGACAGAGTAAGTGAAACCGCTTTCCTATTAAACACACAGGGCCAATCCTACGAGGCCCAAGGCCACTGTGCCCTCGCCAGTAGGTTCATGGAGTGCAGAAATGCTACACAGCCACCACTGCTTCCCTAGGGCCAATGAGTCCGAACTCCTTTCCCCAAAACCCAAACTACAGGCACAGAAGTGCTGGGGCACGGGGAGAAATGAAGGCCTTGGGGTACCTCTGAGCACAGACCAGGTACTTAATCATGTTAAACAATGACCATCAAAACAGGCAGACAGAGAGGAAGAGGTTGTGTCCCCAGCCCTCCTCTAACATGTTGCCAAGACACTGTTAAGCCAAAAATCACTGAGGTATCATTACATTTTAAATTCTGTCTTGACTCCCATCACCTTTTTTCAAAGGCTCACTGAATGCTTTAATTTAGATTTTGAAGAGGACTTCCCCTCACCATACATTACAAATGTGATATTAGTGGTGCCTGCATCTTGAGCAGTATCAGAAGCAGACTTCCAAAGCGTAAGTGTGTACTTACTGAGGCTGTGAACACTTTCAATTTTTCACTGTCCAGTTATAAAAAAATTTCATCCTGCCGACCTAAAACAAATGGTCAGAGACCTGGGTCCCAGGCCTAAAGGAGCACTATGATAGATGAGCTGCTGTCACGGTGTGACAAGAGGATGGGGTTATCTGATTGGTAGAACCACAAAGCAATTTGACCTTAGAGGGTTTCATTTAATTTCACTGGAACAAACATTTGTTGAGTCTGACTGTTCTGGATGCTCTGCTGGGCAGTTTCACGTATGTTATCACTTTTGAGCCCCAAAATAGTATTATGAAGGAAATGTCATTTATTCTACTCATATGGAATAAAGCCAAGGTTGGGCAGTGTTAAATAATTTGCCCAAAGGGAAGAAATGGAATTTAATGTCTCAACTTCTCATATCATGTATGAAATTTTTGTCACAAAGTACAAAGATTCTAGTGTCCTTTCATATGAGAAAGAAGACACTAATGTTGTTCTTGGATATTTGGAGAGTTTCATAACTGACCTTTACTCCTGAGAACTTACCACATATCCCAACACACATCTGTAATTACAAATTGGTCTTTCTTCTCCGCTATGAGTAGTTATTTCTACCTTAACACAATTGTCCAGTCTTTAAGCATGGATGCCTTGAAGTACTCTTTGATTCTTAGCCTCTTTTCCATCTTTCGAAATCTATTATCAAATTGAAATTCTATTTATTCTTCTCTAAAATTGGCAATATTGTGTTCCAATTAGCACACAATTAGTGATATTGTGTTCCAATCCATGAACACGGGATGTCTTTCCATTTATTTGTGCCTCTTTTCATTGCTTTCATCCAAAGAAGATATACAAATGGCCAAGTATATAAAAAGATGCTCAACATCACTAATGCCCAGGGAAATGCAAATCAAAACCACAGTGAGATATCACCTCACACCTGTTAGAATGAGTATTATCAAAAATGTAAAGATGAGAAGTATTGGCAAAGATGTGGGGAAATGGAATCCTTACACACTGCTTGTGGGAATGTAGAATGATGCAGCCTCAAAAATTAAAAATAGAACTACCTTATGATCTAGAAATCTTATTTCTGACTATATGTATATCCAAAAGAATTGAAAACAGAATCCAAAGAAATAATTGCACCCCCAAGTTATTGCAGTAGTATTCACAATAGCTAAAATGTAGAAACAACCCAAGTGTTCATCCCCAGAGGAATGGATCACTTTCAAATTTGACTTCATATCTCACTTCTATGTATCGCTACCACTGTGTCCTCTTACCTGCTTTTCTTGACCCAGCATAATCTGACCTCTACAATCTCTACAGCCCAATTTCTCTCTGTTCTTCACTTCACTTCCTTCCCAGTTAAATAAGTTCTAACCATCGCTTACATGATCATTTCAGGTATCTTTGTTCACATTTTTCTCCCTTTCTTTTTCAATTCCAACTACATGAATTGCATCCATTTAAAGAGAATTCAACTAAAGTCCTAAGTATTTTACGATTACATTCACTTGCACTGTTTTCTCCATTTTTGTCATCGTGCTCTATTTAAAAGTCACTGCCAGTCAGTTTAGAAAAAAACGCTTTGCTTTTTCCTTTCTTTGCATATGTGAGCATATTTATTATCTCTCTTCAATTTAGTGATACATTTCTTGATAGGCAGAAGTATGTAATATACTTTCTGGGATCCCTTCAGTGCTTTGAGTCATATGTGTTTACTGAGTAATTCAATCAAGCCATATATCATCAAACCAAAGGTAAACTTGGTCACTTAGTTAGAATCAGGCATTTCTTCTTGTTTAGGAATCTTGGTAAAAATAAGTGATTAAGAAAATGGCAAGAAGTAGCTTATAGTATAAGGATAAAGTGAAACTTTGAAAATGATAAAGAGAAAAGTAATGAAAGAAGACAATTTCTATGCCCACTTCCTCAAAATTTATTCCATCTAAGTCAAGAGGTGGTTGTGTTTTGGGTTTTGTTCTCCAGGGAGGTCAGGTGATATGTGAAGTGAAACCACTTAACCATGATTTCTTGAAGACACATAATGCCACAGAGAGCCCGTTAAACTGAAGAAAATAAGGTCAGGTCCTTATTAAGTGTGTAAAACATTGGCTGGTAGGTCTGCAGGTTGTTGAAGGAAAAGCTAAAAGCAGACACGAAAATGCTTTCAATTTCTCTATCCATCTTTACTCTGCTAATTGCAATTTAAAGAAAAGGTCAAAAGATAGAATGAGATATTTTATTTTAAAAAGCATGATATTTCTTCTGTATTTGTAACCTATCATTATGGAAAATGTCAAACATATACCAAAAAAGGGGGGAGGAAAATAAAACCAGCCACACGGGCCCCTCACACAGTTTGCAGTTACCAACTCATAGTCATTCCATCTCGACCTCCCAGTTCTCTTCACCCAGATTGTTTCTAAGCAAATTCTTGACATTTTATAATTTTAAATATATATTTCAGTATGTATCTCTAAATGATAGATACTTTCCTTACAAAAACGAAACATTTTTGTTAAACACACCCATACACACAAAAAAACATTTCCTTAATGCCTTCAAATAGCCAATGTTCACATTTTCCAAATTGTGTTATGACTTTTAACATTTGGGATATTTAGATGAGAATCAAAGCAAGACCCATATATTTGGTTGATTAATATGTCACATATTAATATCTGGGTTCCTAGATCCCTTTGGTGATGGTTTATTTTGCCTTGAAATTCTTTCCTTTCAGTAATTGGCATGTATCCTATAATGCACACTGCATTGTACTGATTTCATTCCCTGTGTGTCGATTAACAGCCTTCCGTTTCCACTCACTTAACAGATCTCAGCTCTTAAATGTTTCAGGTGACCTTTTTGGGTGGTGGTGGTGGGGGGGGGGTTGGTGTCAAAACTGTTTCATAGGTGGTGTTATCCTAAAGTAGATTCTGACTTACTGTCTGGTTATCTTTTCGTTATGTTAGCAGCCAATGATGAACATTGCCAGGATCAATTAATTAATTCCTTAAGGGTTCGAAAATGATGATATGCTAATTTTACTATCCACTATTTGCTAATTGGAATACTTTTAGAAATAGACATTTGCCCTTACCAACTATGCCAAGGCAAGAGTTTTATTAGTAAAAGTTTCATAAATAGTCAATTTCTTTCATTTATTTATCCAGTTTCTAAATAAATTGTTTCCCTCTTATCTCAGATAATGAAATGACCAGCTTGCCAAACAAAGACAAATGCCAAAGCCCCTTAATAGCATATTATCCCTTAAAGAAATCAGTCAATAAATCTCAGCCACTTGAATACATGATGGCAAGTTGACTAGAGTCAAGCCCTTCCTCCCTAGAAATACAAAATTCATTCTGGCTAAAATTGAAAGATGCTCTGGGTATGATTTTGCCTTTGCTTCCCATAATTTCTCAGCCACTTGAAGACTCATAGCATGTCTGAGCTACTGACATGAGGTTCTGCCAAATAATCCTTAGACAAAACACCCAATTTCCATCCAAAGATAGGCAGTTGTGGATAACAACTATGAGTTCTACTTTGGCCTACATCACATGACACTGTCCAGAAGCTGCTGGCCTGATTAACCAGTCGAATGACTTTTTGAAGGCATAGCTGAGCCTCCAGCTTAGAGAAAATACCCTGTGAGAGTTCAATACTTTAAGACAAGGTTCATCTCCAATTAATGGCCATTATATGACACTATGTCTGAGGTAGTTAGATTACTAAGTCCAGGAATCAAAGAGGTGGAAATAGGAGTGACTATACTCACTATCATTCATGATGACCAATTTCTTAAGGATTTTGTGTGTCACATCCCCACAATTTTGGTTATGAGTCTAGAGAAGCCGTGGGCAAACTAAGGCCCGCGGGCCGGATCCAGGCCGTTTGAAATGAATAAAACTATTGAAAAAAAAGACCGTACCCTTTTATGGAATGATGTTTACTTTGAATTTATATTAGTTCACACAAACACTCCATCCATGCTTTTGTTCCGGCCCTCGGGTCCAGTTTAAGAACCCATTGTGGCCCTCGAGTCAAAAAGTTTGCCCACCCCTGGTCTAGAGCTCCAACTATTGCTTGGCCAAATTGGATTCACAGATAATAAAAATATATTTTATTAGATATCCCCATTAACCATATACTTAATATTTAAGGATATGAAGGATAATTATTAAATAATAGAATATTAAAATAACCTTGGAGATGATAAGTCAATATCTCACTTTACAGATCAAGTGTCTGAGTCCTTTCTCCTTATTTCTAAGACAGCATCTACACACTATGTCAGGAAGACTTTCTGTCAGAGTATTGAATGTTGGCTCTGAAGAGCATTGCATGTGGCAAGTTTATTCCTGCCTTTTTCCAACATGGCAGATCTGCTTTTATTATCATGGCTACACCTTACAAACTTTTCTTAGCTTTGGGTGTGTTGGAAAGACATTTTGTTTTACTTCTGCTTACAAATTGATAGGAAGTTACAATGGTGGAATGCGGATGCACAAATCCTTGACCAAACCTGTTTGTGGCTATATAGAGAAAGAGAAGGAGCCCGCTAACCAAGGAGAAGGAAGTAGTCAAGTGTGCTCGATCCATTAAGCAGTCTTAGAGAAAGCTGCCAGATTATTCTGGAGAGAATTGCAGACAGGACAGGCTAGGAATTGATCATGGGTGAAAAGTTAACACATGATTCATCATGATGTTTTGAAAATACCTGTTGGATGAATGAATACATGAGCATGCCAGGCAGGACTGGAACAGGGATGGAAAGGTGAAACATATAACTCTTCTCACCCTGCAAAGGCAGAAACACTTATGGAATTAAGCTAATAAATGGCCCTTGATCTCATACATAAAATTCATTGAACTTTATAATCTCAAATATGTTAGTCAAATCTTAAGCAATTCATAACAGAAAAGAAATCAAGCAATTAGCTTTCCTTAAGGGAATACAATGTTTTCTAAGAGAAGACAGCTGTTGACCAGATTCCTATTAGACTAAGGGGTACAATTCTTAATCTCAAAATAAATGTGGAAAAATATTCACCAAATGAAACAGTTGGTTAAGCTAGATCAAACTATAGCACATTCTATAGGAGTGTTTAAATTCATTGATTGTTTTAGAGCTTCCTATTGCTCAGTTTCCTCATATATAAAATGCCATATCATCATATACATTTCCTAAGATTGCCATCAGAGTTAAAATAAATAATTTGTAGACAGAAGACTCCTCTGTTGCCCCAAGATACTTCTCTTCTCCTAAAGTGCCAGAATTGAATAGTTGCAACAGAGACATACAGCTGCAAAGCCTAACATATTTACTATCTGGCCCTTTATGAAAAAAATGTTTGTTGACCCCAATCTAAATCAATAACACCCACTGTTTTCATTCATCCAGTACCTAAAATTCTGAATTGCTTCCTATTTAATTTTAGCAAGAATATTGGGCTAAAAGGTAGATAAAAGCTTACTGAATTAATTTAGAGTTTATATTCTCTTGGATACCACAGTTAGTACTTGAAATGAGTAATCTCAAGGGTGTGATATTCCTCAGGTTCCCCAGTTCCTAGTATATAAGAAGATAGAGATGAGAAAGCTACATCCCCTGATTACTTCATTTCATTATAGCAATTCCTTACATAACTATAATTTGAAAAGTTGACTTTGGTCTCATGAAAAACAATTCTATATCTTAAATAGAACTCATGTTAAGTACTTGTCCATTATGTTGTGGAAAATTCTTTGGGGAATCTATGTTAAAGGGGGATTTTAGCCCAGCAGGCGTGGCTCAGTGGTTGAGCATGGAATTATGAACCAGAGGATCACTACTTGGTTCCTGATCAGGGCACAGACCCAGGTTGTGGGCTCAATCTCCAGCAGGGGCATGCAGGAGGCAGCTGATCAATGATTCTGTCTCATCATTGATGTTTCTATCTCTCTCCCTCTCCCTTCCTCTGTGAAATCAATTTTTTTAAACAAATTTAAGGGCTTTTAATCAACTCTACCTCCACTATGACAACAAGACCATGTTAGCACCTCAGGAAAGTATGGATTGGATTTCCACTTGTAATAAAGTAGATTTGCACTCAATATTAGAGACAACTTAGTTTTCCTGGTAAAAACTCATACTTTCATTTTTAGTGCCATGAGGACTGTGTTATTCTTCATACTTCCCTGTTGAATTCAGGCCTAGGGAGAAACAGAAGGATGAATGGCTTGGAAGCAGTGAGCTAGGTGGACCTGAGGCTACTGGCAAATTGATTTTTCCAACCTACAAAGCTGCTCTTGTATTCACTCATAAAGAGAAAGCACAATAATGAGACAGATCTCTTGCCTGGAGCAAAGCTCCAGGGGGTAAACAGTCCACATGTGCCAAGCCCCAGGATTCAGAGACCACAGGGGACCTGCTGTCCCTTCTGCCCATGAGTTACAGCCATCACTTAGTGACATTGTTTTCTCTCTTAAGCCCTTTTACTAGGAATCTCAGCTAAATTCTGTGGTGAAATTCTCCAGGGCTTTATGATGTCATCATTTCAATATGTATTATGATTCTTGTTTTAGCTTTTGAAAAAATCATTACTTTAATGGTCCTAGCATGTCTATTATTACAGGCCAGTTAAATCTTTTTGGAAAGCAGAGTATAAATAATAAATAAGTGGAAATAAATAAATCTCTTCTCTTGGCCCACCATGTGCTATGTAATCTGGAGGAGATGAAAAACTGTAATCTCTGCTCTCCAGGAGATTTCAATATCAATTGTGAAGTGAGAAATACACTTGTTCAACAACTAGAGACTACGTTAAAGCTATTTATCATTTTTATTGCTCAATTGTATGATACATACCGTATCTATTATAGATATTCAGGAAAAGGTGGGTTCAATATAAAGAATTAAAAGAGAAAGCTTCATAAAAGGATGAAATACATTCCATTAAATGTCACTTCTCTAGCCCAGAGTCCCCAACCAGCGTGCCAAGCAGATATTGATGCCCTATCCCCCAGGGTAGCTGGGCACTGGCATAGCCTGCAAGGCAGTAGCTGGCTAGGAGCAGCCTGCTCTAAGGTTTAAACTGCCCTTTGTTTTCCCTAGTGAATCACATAAACATGATCATTTTCTTTCCCTGAAAAGGGAATCTCATGATTGGGTCTAGGGAGCATGGAACAATTTCACCATGTTGATTTCAGCTTCTCATATCTGGTTACATTCAATAAAATTTCCCTTAAACAAAATCCTGCTAATCTGGATCTTTCTGGCAGAACTGTTGGCTTGTAAACAGTTTCCAAAAATTTACAGCCTCATAAAGTCAGTCACTGTATCTCCTTGCTAGAAGCAATTTTGGCCAACTAAATATTTCATTAGCGCCTTCCCTGTGGGTATTACATAATTACTTGTTAGTTGATTGTTGCTTCCATAAAAAAATAAACTTTTTCCTTCCCGCTACTGTGCAGGTACACTTACTTTCCATGATAGTTGATATGAACATATAAAATCTGTATGCATGTGTGCATGTCAGAATAATATGCTATATCATTTTATAAAGAGGAAAATACACTTGGCTTTTTAAAAATCATTTGGCTTCCATTTGCCGGTTCAGCCATAAGTTTTAAGTTCTTCCAGGGAATGAAGTTGTAATCATTTTCCTAATATTTTTACAATAAGAACTGAAAGGAAGTGAGAACCAAAATAAACGAAAAACTTCCTAACATTCATGATTGGAAATGTTAAGAATCTATGAATGCAGTGGGGGGAGACGGTGGGTGAGGTGGAAGAGGGCATAGGGAGTAATGGGGAAAAAAAGGAAAAAAAATCTATGAATACAAACATGAGGAAATAAGTAACAATTTTGAAAGGGAAAATGAAGACATAAGGAAAAGAAAATGGAATAAAAAGTATGCTGCCCTTATGTTCTAAGTCCCAACGCCTTCGATGGAAAAGAAGAGACTGTGAGGTAGCTTCCTAGGCTGTCAGCCAGCCCTGCAGGCATGTGCCAAAGGCCCTTCAAGAGAACAGAAGCCCTGAGCCCGGCTAAGAGGTCTTACGCAGTCCTCTGGATGCTTCTGAAGGTCATGCCATGCACAAATGCAGAAGTGCTTCGTTTCTTTTCTATTCCAATATGAATTTTCTATATATTTTTTACAAGCCCACGCAATGTTCTGCAAGTAACTCCAACTCCCCGTACGTGAATTCTCACTATCACTAAAAAGCACTTCCAGTTTTCAGATGTTGTGGGGTTTTATGCTACAATGAAGCTTAGAGGACGCATTGTCAACTCCTTTTGTATAGGACCAGATAGCAAATATTCCGGGTCTGTGGCGCCTGCTTCTGTGTGGTAGCTATTCAGCTTTGCTATTATGGGGAAGGCAGCCATAGACACCACATCAATGAACAGATGTGGCTGTGTTCCAATAAAACTTGATATATGGACACTGACATTTGAATGTCACACAATTTTCACATGCCCCAAAATATTATTCTTCTGTTGATTTTTTTCAACCATTTTAAAACATAATAAAAAATTTCCTATCCTGTGAGCTGTAAAAATCAAGTTGTTTTGCACCTGCTAGATGTAGTTTTCTGACCCCCCCCACCCCACTCCCACCCCCAGCCTGGGTCATTGATTTGCAATTTGTGGTTCATAAATTCTATGTGGGTGGATAGGAGAGGGGAGTTTTGAGCATAGAGTTTTACAAGGAATCTTCAGAAGAAGCATTGTTTTTTAAATAAACAGCCTGTCTCATGCACATGCTGTTTTTCAAATATATGTGGCTACAATTAAAATTTGTAAAATAAGATCACAGTACCTTCAAGGAGTTTTAACAAGATACTACAAGATGGCCAAACAGATTTTAATCTACCTGGTCCTAAAGACTTGTTTTGTTTTGAGTTTTTATGCCACTGACAGGATAGTAGTTTTATTTTTTTTTTAACCCCTACTGGGGGAGTGCCCGCAACCCCGGTACATGCCCTTGACCGGAATCGAACCTGGGACCCTTCAGTCCTCAGGCCGACACTCTATCCACTGAGCCAAACCGGTTTCGGCATTAGTAGTTTTAGTCTTTAGAACAAAATTAAGCACAATTAGAGCAATGAGGATGAATGGAAGGAGAAAGGAAGAAAAGAAGGAATGAAGAGAGGAAGTGAGGGAGGGAATGGTGGAGGGATGAGGGAGGGAGGATGTTCTGAACAAAGCAAGCCAAGACATGACGAGCATGATCTTATTAGAAAAAATATGCCAAACAGTTACAAGAGAGAGGAAAGGGTACTGTTTCCAGTAAAGCTCTCACATGTTTGGAGTGATGATTCCTAACCTTTCCAGGACAGATAAAACCAGAACATTAAAAAGACCAGCTAGTAGAGTTACAAATATAATTAATTTCAAAAGCACAATTTTTAAACCAAGATCACTCCTTTACTTACATGTAAAATCTCCAGGGTGGCAGGGAGGCCAGCCTTTGTGTCAGATGCAAACTTCTCAGTTTGAGGAGAAGAAATTAACCAGCAAAAAGGACTCAGAATGCCAGAAAGATTATAATTATGTTAACAATGTGATGGTAATAATAAATTCATAGCAGTAATAGGAGTAAAAACTAACATTTATAAAATTTCACTTTGGTATTGCATTAAATGGAGGAGTTAATTTGGCAGAGTTGACAGAGAGAAAAGTGCACATCTGGATTCTCAAGAAAATAAAAAATATTTACAAAGAAAACATTACAGATGTGTTTGATTAAGGCCACTATACTTTATTATGTAACTAAACTGCCAGCCAAAAAACCCTGAAATCCAGCTGCAAATAAATATGCTAAAATTTAAATTTGTATCAAATACAATAACACATGAATTTACCATATCATATAATTTATTAAATGTTACCACGTAGCCAGAACCTAATCTATATATATAAAGGCCTAAGCGACCGAAAGACTGACCAAACAAACAACTGGTCGCAATAATGCACAATCACCACCAGGGTGCAGGCTCTCAACGCAGGAGCGCTCCCACAGCAGGAGTGCCGCTCAGCTGACTGACCTGTCCAGGCAGCCCACCAACCTGGTGGCAGCCACTCACTCCCTCAGTAGTCCTGCAGGTCCAATCTCCAGAGAATGGGCCAGGCACGATCCCGGCAGCACCGCCGGTCTCCTGGAAGTCAGCCTTGGGCACTACGACCGCTTTCCCTCCCTAGATGCTCTGCAAGGACGAAACAATATAAAAGTGGCTGCCAGGTAGCTCCCAACAACTGGCGTGAACATCAGCAGGATGGATCTGGATGCCGGGCCAGCAAGGGTGTCCCATCGTCTACCTGGAGGGCCGATCACATCCTGACCCTCCCAAACCCCCTTGGGATGGGTACCAGACACAGGGTTCATGGTGGCAAGCACCGCTATGGTGGCACGAGCCTCTCCCAATCAGGACTACCTGGGCATGAGCCCGCAGCAGGTGCAGCGGGGCCAGGATGAGTGGGAGCGGCAGGCACGAGTGGCAGGCGGCTTTGGACTGCCGGTTTGGGCTCAGTCCTCACAGGCCACGCCAAGGGAACCCATCCGTGCACAACTTCGTGCACCAGGCCTCTAGTAACTTAATATTTAAAAATCTCTAGATATGCCCTGGCCGGTGTTGCTCAGTGATGGGATCATAGGCCCAAGCACCAAAAGGTCTCAGGTTCAATTCCTGGTCAAGAACATGTACCTGGGTTGCAGGTTTGATCCTGGTCAGAGTATGTGAAGGAGGTAACTGATCAATGTGAGAGAGCTCACATCAATGTCTCTCTCTTTCTCTCTTTTTCTTCCTCCCTTCCTCCTTCCCTCCCACTCTCTCTCTAAAAAAAAAAAAAATCAATGGAAAAATATCCTCAGTAAAGATTTTTTTTTAAATCTCTAGATATAATTGATACTTATTCTATGGTTTCTGTAGATTGAGAGAGTGTGTGTGTGTGTGTGTGTGTGTGGTGTGTGCATGGTGTGATGTGGTGTGTATGTATATGTATGTATTGCTGTTTGAGACTTTCAAGCCAATATTTCTGAAAAAGAGGTGTGACAAATGTAATTAAAGATTATTTGAGCACAAATAATATTTTAAGACACTTAATTCCATAAACTTAATTCTGCACCTTTCATTAAGATGCCTTTGAAGATACTAGTCCCCCTAATGTGCTGAGGATACATTCGAAGACGCCCAGTAGATGCTTGAAACTGAACCTAGTACCAAACCCTTTATATACCATGTTTTTTCCTATGCAATATTCCTATGATCAAGTTTAACTTATCATTAGGTACAATAAGAGATTATTAACCATAGGGAGGACTGCTGTAGAAAGCTATGGTATGCTCAGTGGAGGAGAGGAAGAGTTTCTGATTAAAGAAATTTAACTTAAGACTTGATGGAGAGGTGGGAGGGATGCTGTCATATTATTTATAAATGACTAGAGGCCCGATGCACGAAATTTGTGCAAAAGTAGGCCTTCCTTTCCTCTGGCTGCTGGCAGGCACCTGGGACCCAGGCTTCCCTTGCAGCCCAGGCTTCGTCTGGAAGGTCATCTGGAAGGACACCCAGAAGGACATCTGGTCTAATTAGCATATTATGCTTTTATTATTATAGACTAGGGGCCCAGCACGTGAAATCACGCAAGACCCAGACCTGGTGCACTGTGGGACCCAGCATCAAGTCCTGCCAGCGCCATGGGACACAGTGTCAAGGCACCTCCTGGTGACCAGTCTTTAGTCGTTATGGCATTACAACCACTGAGTTTTTATTATATAGATGTTTCCAGACCTCAGGTGTAGAGTTAACAAATAAATGATACTTTATAATTTCCCCATAGAATAGATTGCCTTCTTATAATGTAATACATACTAGTTTTTATATTCACTGTTTTTGCTCTTCTGTAGGGAAGGGAAGGTTTTGTTGTTGTTTTGGTTTGGTTTTGTTTGGTTTGGGGTTTTTTTTCTGTTTTGTTTCCTTAGCAACTAAAACACCTTAAGATACATAAAATATGCTCAATAAATAATAATTGTTGAATAAATTAATATTTATATGAACAGAAATAGGAGAGCTTGGAAAATTAGAACTTTATAGATACTCTTGAAGTCTCTGGCAACATATAATTGAGATTATTACCTTGAAATAAACTGATTTAGATCATTTCATATGTACTCTTTGTTAAAATGCCTACTGTTTAATTTGTCATTCTAAATTTTTGTCTAACTAGCATACTACCTTATGTATTAAGGTAATATAAATAAAAAAGAAGAAAGGGAAGCAAATTAGTTATAGGATTTTTTTTCTTTCAATCAAAGCCCACAGGAGCAAGAAAATTGGGATTTCGTGCAAATAAGAAGATTTTGTCATTATTTTTCTTTTCTTTGTCTAGATATAGAAATATAGACTGTGACATTCTGTCTTTGGAAATTAAGTACAGAAACTTTAAGCTGTTTTTTAGTAAATGTAATAAATTATATGTTAGCTTCAGTGCATTGTATGACTATTTTAGTGGGTCCAAATTTAAACATAGAAGAAAAGAAAAAATATTAAAAGAAATGTAGGAAAATGAGAGAGAGGAGGAGGAATATATTTGGATTATGTAAGAAAACAATGATTTTGAAGGAAGACAAATTTATTTTTTATTTTATTTAATTTCTAATCCTCCCAAGGAGGTGCTTATTGATTTTAGAGAGAGGGGGAGGGAAGGAGTGAGAGATATTGATGTGAGAGAAAACATCGATTGGTCGCCTTCACAATGTGCCCAACCAGGGATCACACCTCCAACCTAGGTATGTGCCCTGACTGGAATCAAACATTCCAATCAACTGAGCCACACCAGCCAGGACTGGAGGAAGACAAATTAATACACATATACATACAGAAAACTATTTCTACTTCTTTATATATATGTAGAAATATTTAAAAAATAAATAAAAATTATATATATAAAAGCCTAAGCGACCATCCGACCATCTGACCTTCCAACCAGTAGCTATGATGTGCACTGACCAACAGGGGGGCAGACACTCAACACAGGAGCTGCCGAGCTGCAGTGACTTGGCAGCTGCGGTTCTCGGGTGACGCACCCGGAACCAGAGAGGAGGGAATATAAAGTATAAATAAAAATAAATATTTAATAAGTAAAAATGTTACATGAAGAAGTATATCAATAAAAATAAATAAAATGCATAACTAAAATAAACATAAATATATAAATAAAATATAACAATGTAAAGGGAAAAATGAAATATAAAATAAATCTTCACAGTGTTTTAATTCTAATACTTCTTTAGTCATCGAGTGACAAACAATATTACAATGAAAATCCTCTTGCCTGCCTCCTAGCATTTTCCATAGAAGTTTCCAAGACTGTGAGATATGGAGTCACAGAATATATGCAATTTAAAAATTTTTAGTATATACTCTGATATTGCCCTTCACTGTCAGGACCCCTACTGGAATGATCATTGAAAAGCACTTATTTGCCACTACCTTTTGCATCAAAGATTCAGAATCTGGAGAAGGGGCTATGCACAAATGGATATACTAGACAAGAAATATAAATTTAGAAGGCATGGGGGAAAGGCAGGCAGAGGCCTCACCCTCTAGTAGAATGGCTCCCTGAATCTCCAGACTCACTGTTTTTTATTTACTAGAATATACATTTGCCCTGTAGCAAACCAAACAGACATATCAAAGGTAAGGTTTGGTAAATAGTAAAAGATTATCAGGTTAGGAGATTGCCTTCAGCCACCATTGTCTGGACAGAACAATGGGTGCATAGCTTTTAGCCCTTGCTAAAGCCCCAAGGACCATTTATTATGCTGACTACTTGTTGGTCTTTGCCTCCAGCACTTATTCAGGACAAATCCAAC
>NW_006292604.1:3194069-3203452 GCF_000327345.1 Myotis davidii | reverse complement strand
AGGGAAGGAGGGAGGGAAGAAGGAAGATTAAGCATTGCACACCTGTGCTCTAGACCTTATTACCCTTCTAAGTGATGGAGGATATATCACAATTATCTCTGTCTCATTAGGAGAAATTAAGTCAGGAGGAAATCCTTCTATCTTCTAGGATTAGCCAAGTAGGCTTCAATTATTCATTTTTTATGAAATTATTCAGTGCCTACTGTTGACCAAGCACTATTCTAATTATTGAGAACAAGACAGCGAATAAAACACAGTCCTTGCCAGCAGGGCATTTACATTCTAGTTGGGAAGAGTCAAGAAATAAATGAACGTTCCTAGACTGAGACATATGGTAACAGTTGCTATGGAGAAATATAGCCCTCAGTTAAGGAGGTAAAGCATGCTGGAATTCGGGCTTGGTATTGTATACAGGGTGGACAGGAAAGGTATTTTTGCTCAGGTGGCACTTAGATAAAGACGTGAAGGATGTGAGAGAGTAAACATGTGGACGTTGGTGACATGGTGCTGCAGAGAACAGAAATAGCAACAGAGCCAGTGCAGCTGGAAGTGGAGAATGAGGGGTCAGAGGTTGAAGAAAAGGTTAGAGCCTGCAGGGGCCCAATTGATATGATGCTTGAGTTGTTCTCTGAGGTACATGGGAGGTTTAGAGCAGAGGAGTGACATAATCTACCTTTAAAGGGAGCTGCATTGGAAATAGCAGCAGCGTAGAAGAAGGGGCCAAGGGTCCCAACTATTATAGTAACCCCAGCCGAGGATGGTGATGGCTGGGATGGGAGGTAGCAGGAGGCGTGGTGGAAGTGGCTGAGTTCTTAATTCCAATCAAATTCTCTTTCTTCCTTCTCTTCATATGCATACGTTTTCATTACAAATGCACAAAATATTATCAGACACACAAAAGATGCACGTCAAAATATGTGCCATAAGCAACACTCAATGAAAAATGGGCCAGTAAACTAACTTACCCATAGAGTATCCAGTTGTTGCTGTCCTAGAGCAGACAGAGGCAAAACCAGGCAACAATCCTCAAAGATCAAACAATGTCTTAAAAATCATATTTAGGTTGTTTTCTGCCTGCAAAAGCCCAAGTAGTATTCCTTTTAATTTTCTTTACCAGATTTTTCTCCCTTCTCGGCATGCAGCCAAGAGCAGTATATATGGATGGCAGCTGCTAATGACAAAGTGGGTCTTTGAACAGTGATTGATCAATGCGATAGTGCCAAAAGTCCCATAAATAATGACCACAGGAATACAAATAAAATTTTAATTTTATTAGAAGGTTTGACCAGTGTCAACATCTCCCTTGAGAAGAATTTACAATTACAGTTGAATCCAATTACCCCTCTACAGGGCATTATAAAAAGAGCAAGGGGGGGCGGGGAAGGGGGTATGTGTGTGCTTTAATAACCATCCCTGAGTACTAAAAATACTCCCAAAGTGACAAGGTTTGTTTTGACTATCACAGTAAGCAGATACTACCTTGAAAAGCAATTTACCTTCAGTCAATTGTAGTAATTCATTTTTCCAAATAAACCAGTGAAGTAGACACATTCAGAAGGACCAGTAGGCTTAACATACTGAGCCCCCAGCTGTTTAGATCCCTCCATTTTCAATCTATGCAGTGACTCTGGAGGGGGAAAAGAAATCAGGACAGCAAATTTAGCAGCTCTAGTGAAAGCCTTCTCCCTGCTTACTAGTTTCTCAGGGAATGGCTAGGGCCTGTTTTTTTGTTGTTGTTGTTGTTTTCCTGGGCTACTTCCTCCTGATCTCAATAAAAAATGGCTAATATTTATCAAGCATGTATTATGTACCTGGCATTGTCTTAAGGCTTAAAATGAGTTCACTCATTTGATTATCACAATAATTATGATTTACCCCCACCCCCCTTTAATATGAGGAATTGCCGCCAGAGCAGTTAAGCAACATTCCCAAGGTCATTCCAAACACAATGGCAAGAGTATAAGTGACAGTGTGACTGCAGAGACCCCTCGGCCATTGTACAACACTCCCTCCCATCTACACTTAGATTTCATTGACATCCTTGCAAACTATAGCATATCATCCTCTATGTCCTCATATCTTCTATTCAACTTCATCCTTCACCTTTCAGACTCAAACAGGATGTCATTCAATTTCTCCCATGTTTGAACCATGAAAATTTACTGGTAAGAGAACATACTAAAAATCAGTATGCTACTGACAGGGAGCTTGTAGACCTTGAAGGGGCTTTATCTTCCTGTTAGTGATACCATCTAATCTGATCTGGCAACAAAATTGATAGAACACAACCAATTTCTTTTTTTCCCAGTGGCCCATCCAATGAAAACAAAAATGTAAATCATTTGCCATGTGTGGCTATGCACATAAATATAATTGTCCAACCCCCCACCTCCACTCATCCGTCCCTTTTACCATGATGACAGCTGCTAAGCTTTCTCCGTAATGTGTGATACTCATTTTCATCATGTCTATTTTTCTCTGAACTTGTCTTTGATGAATGAGGACCTAATTACCCTTAGATCCTGTTTGTTTGTTTTTTTTCTGGTCTTGTCTATGTCAGCTGTTCTAATGAACCCATAGTGACAGAAAAATGATAATAAGATCACTGGAGAGAAGGGAAAATAAATAGGAAAAGAAGAAAAAGTTATTGTAGAGCGTAAGAAGTCAGAAGTCAGATGTTTTAAAGAGAATAATCTTGTTATCAGGACCTGCTTTTTAGAGTCCTCATTTTTATCTCCTTATGCCTCTTTTCAGTTCTCATCTATATTTTCTGGCCTAGTGAAAGGTATATGAATGAAAGAAACAGAAAGGCTTTTTAATAAGGGCTCTGTCACTCCCTAGACATGTGATTTTAAGCCATGTATTTAACTTATCTCGGCCCTGATTTCTTCATCTATAAAATGGAGATAATCACACAAACAAAAATGATTGTCATAAAGAGTAAATTAAATTATGTATATAAAGAACCTAGGACAGAGAATGGAACATAGTATGTATAAATGTAAACATATACATGCTTAGTAGACATAAATGATGGCTCCCCTTCCATGTTCACTTATATTCATCTGCTATTTAATATGACTTTGTAATTATCATTATATATATATAAAGTTTGGACACATTGTCTAGAAAAAAATTAACTTTTATTAGTAATAAGTGTATATCCATAGACAGAAAAAAATGATTTAAAGGATTAGTTCACTCCTTGCTTAATAAAGAGAGATTAAAAAAAAATAAAGCGGGTCTGAAAAAGCCATACTTCAAAATGAGAAACTCTAATATTATTTCAGAAGAATTTCATTAAGTTCTATTAATTAACAAACATAAATTATACACTTGGATATCAAATCTAATTCTAGGCAAGTTGAAGGAGACAATATAAGCTCCAATAAAGTTTTCATATCTTGAATTGATTTTAATAAAATAAATTATTAGAAAGTATATCTTTTATTTGTGTTTCTCATTATTGATTCAGTGATATTTCCCTTTGGTAATAAATTTTTCTACTAGAGATTGTTAAAATGGTATGAAAGCTCTTCTTGGCTTTAAATATAAGACTTTCATGCCAACACCTACTTTATTTGCTTATTAAAGGTCCTGTCGGCATAGAAATATTTAATATACATGCCACACAATAATAAAAAGTCTCCTTCTTAGTTCAACCGAAGCTCCCACCTTCATTTATTTTATAAATGAAACCTACTCTTCACTAAAGCTTCTAGGGCTGACCATGTGATGGTGGGCAAGTTACTCAACAACAAACCACTCATTTCCTCATTTGCAACACAAGATTAGACTAGATTTTTCTGTATGAATTCTCCAACTTTTTCCCAAAAGTACATAGTACTGAATTAGGAGTCGGAAGAGGTTTGGTAGTGAAAGAGAAAGATGAGTATGCATGGCTCTTTCCCAAAAGATTTGTAACCTGGTAGGTACATCATCATGGAAGCTAAATTCCATCTATGGTCAGTCCTCTTCCCATAAAAGAAAGAAGTTGTGTCCCAGAGCCTCAGAGCTCTCACTGACCAGACAGCCATCCCATAAGTTGACAGCAGATGTGAATGTGGGCATAAGTCACTTCCTGTAATCACCATTACCAGGAAAGAAAAGCAGTGCTCTTATCCCACTATTCAGCATCTTTGATTTCTTTGTAAAATAGAGATCACAACACTTCTGACATATAACTTGCTTCAGATGACATTGACCCCAGGTTGAATAATCAATCACCTTAACATTGCTCAATTCTCGTATTGGGCCAGGTTCGCTGAAGGGCATCCTGTTTGTGTGTCCAGTTCTCTAAGTTCAGCACTGACTTTCCGATGGGGGCAGCTTTCCTATTCCTTACTATTCAGCTGTGGCGTTTGCCTGAAGTTTTAATTTCAACTCCCTTATTTCCAAAGTTTATGATAACCTTGTTTCTCTTTTTAATTCTCTAGAATTCATTTCTTAACTCATTTTAAAATGAAAGGGAGCTATCCTTTCATTTTCCAATCTTTAACTTCTTCAAGCTTCAAAGCTGTGTTTTAAAATTAAATAAACTTGCTATTTTTCTACCACATAATGCACAATGCTTTTTATTCACAACTTTAGAGGATTTACCGTTAATTTACTTTTCTCACTTCTGTCTTTAAACCCTCTAAATGTCCTTGCAACTTCACATTCACACAAGAATAAAGTAAAAACTGAAACATGAGCATCCTCATTGCTGATCCTGAATCTCCAGTGGGAGTTCCCACTGTGTGACACAAAAATTTTCATTCACAGAAAATTATTATTTCTGGGAAAATACTGGTTCTAACAGCAGGACTCAGAAATATGTAACTATTGGGGGGAGGACACTATGTTATTAACATTCCTCAAGTACATTTTTAATTTTTCAATTTATGTAAAATTGGAATTAATGCAATTATAATGAAGAATAATGTAATGATAATGAAGGAGCTTCAAAGGCAGAAAAGTTAGGCTACCTATTAATGTCACAGAAACCTGATTAGGACTTCTTACAGAGCCAAACAGAAAAGGAAATTGTTTTACAAATGTAATGGTGTCTGATATGTTCACTGCATTTCTATAATTTCCTGTTTTAAAAGTCGGTTTCATATATACAGGGTAGGGCAAACATAGGGTTACAGTTGCTCACATGGGAAAGAATACAGTAATTAATAAATAGTAATACAAGAATAAACTCTGTGCTTCCCATACTCACAACTGTAACCCTACTTTTGCCTCACCCTGTATACTATATTTCTACCAATGTTCTCTGACCTTCACTGTTCACTTTCCCTCATCAGTGCCTAACATCCCCACCCCCAGGTCTTGATTTTGCATATGGCCCATCCTGTTACTCACCAAGCTCCAGATCTTGGAGATGTGTTGAGATCTAAAAAGGCTCATGTCTCATCCAAACTAACTTGTTGGCAAAACACAGACATACTTGACATTATCATTTAATGTCATCATCAGCCAGATTATAAAAGGTAACATTAACCTATTTATAACAACACACAAACTTTCATGATCCTGACTGTTCAATGGTCACCAAAGATTCAAATACAGGAGACTTTAGGCCAGGGATGACATACCCTATAAGACAGACCTTACCACCTGTGGGGGCCTTGGAAATCAATACACTGCTGGGGGAGGCGACATTGACTGACATTCCCCACTGCTGCTCCTCTGGATCCAGCACTGCGTTCCTGCCCCCAGTCTGCATGGTGACGGTACAAAGAGGCTACAGCAGATGGGAGACTCTTCTAGTGGCCGGCTTTGGCTCCTGGCCTCCCCTTTAGCTTGGACAAACTTTCTTAAAACAGTGCCATGGCCTGAGACTCTTCCTATCAAACCTGCCTTTCTTCTTCCTCTCTCCCACAGGTGTCAGACCGTGCGTGAGAGTCTGAAGGTTCTCCCTGCCTATGCCTGCGGCCTCCTCCTTACCCTGTGCAGGCACTTCCTCAGTAAATCTTGGAATTCTAATCCTGTCTTGGGTGCGTCTCAGAAGATGAAACTGAAACAGGTGGTATTGGAGTTGTAGGGCTGGCCTGACAAAGACTCTCCTGAGTAGTATTTAGGGCATCGATGGCTCCTGATACAAGACGGCAGGTGGCCCAACTGCTGAAGGTTACACTGATCATAACCTGGAAAAACCTGCCATTGAAGGGAAATGCCCTTGCAGGCATGTTTTTTCTTTTTTTTAATACACTTTTTATTGTTTATAGTATTACAGATATCTCCCCTTTTCTCCCCTTAACTCCCCTCTTTCCAGCCCCTACCCCCCATCCTCTGTCTTCACTATCCATGGGCTATGAATATCCTATATAAGAAAAGGGTAATATGCAAATTGACCCTAACCACAGAACGGAAGCAGGGGATTGGGGTGGGTGGCAGCAGGGGATGGGGTCTGTGAGCGGGCGGAACAATCAACCTCTCAGTTCCTCCCCCCAGCCAGCAGGCTCTGATCACCTGATGGCGAACAGGGAACCAGGGGTGGGTGGCAGCAGGGGGCAGGGCTGGCTATAGGCAGCCGGGGAAGATGGCCCTGACCGCAGGCCAGGCCTAGGGAACGGAACCGCACATGTATTTCATGCCCCAGGACTCTAGTAAGTATATAAGTTCTTTGGTTTATCTCTTCCCATATCCCCAACCCCACATCAGCTATGTCAGTCTGTTCCATTACAATAGCTAAGATTTGGAAACAGCCTAAGTGCCCATCAGTAGATGAGTGGATAAAAAGGCTGTGGGACATTTACACCATGGAATACTCTGCAGCTGTAAAAAAGAGGGATCTCCTACCCTTTGGGACAGCATGGATGGACTCGGAAGATATTATGCTAAGTGAAATAAGCCAATCTGAGAAAGACAAATACAACATGATCTCACTTATTTGTGGAATCTAATGAGCAGAATGTATTGACTAACAAAATAAGACCAGAAGTAGGCATGCTTTTCCAATCATTTGAAAGATAACTAGGCTGCACTGACACCTTGCAGGGGGATAATAAGAAACAAGGGCTATTCACACAGTTAAAGGATAAGAGGGAGACACAGAAAACCTCTTTGGTAGTTTACAGAGAGGTCTTTACCTCTTTTTGTCCTCCTTAATTTATTTTTCTAATTGATTACAATATGTTAATTTGCTATACTTAATAAATTTTTTAAAGATACCTTAAATGCTTTAGGACAGGACATAAATTAATTCAGTAATTAATTCAACTTCCCAGGCCTAATATAAATGTCAGAATGATCTTTTTAATGGGTGTTCAGTGTAAGCAGGGTGATGCCTGCTTGACCACAGTTCCTTGATAGATTCATAGTTTGAATTCAGTGTAAACTTATTTAAAGGAATCCTGTTTTTGTTTTTTAAAAAGACAACTTTCACAGAACTCCCAGGGCTTCCTTAGCCAAACATACAACATACAAAATAGGACCTTCCTTCCTGTCTTCCTTCCATCCTGTCTTCCTTCCATCCTGTCTTCCTTCCATCCTGTCTTCCTTCCTGTCTTCCTTCCTTCCTTCTTTCCTTCCTTCCTTCCTCTTTTTTCTAGATTTATTTTACATGTGATTTCCTTCCTCCCTTCCTTCTTTCCTTGCTTCCTACCTTCCTTCCTTCCTTCCTTACTTCCTTCCTTCCTTCCGAGTTCCTTCCGAGTTCCTTCCTTCCGAGTTCCTTCCTTCCGAGTTCCTTCATTTCTTTATTTCTATCAACTTCTTCCCAAAATATGTATGGCAGTTCTAAACTAGAACTAGTGAAGACTGAGAGGTATCTCTTGAAATCTCCATCTGTTCATTTTCCCCAGTTCATAAAACTCTGCCCTTGGGATTCATTCAACCTTGAGCATAAGTCCCAAGGAGCCCGTGTTTTGTAAACATCCTCCCTTGCTAGGCCTCCTGGGAGTGCTTCCAGGCAGCCACAAGGACACCCCAGAGCTCAGTCCGGTTCTCTACCCCAGACACAGGGTAAATATGCTGTGCTGAGCACTGTGACAATGAGATACGTAAAACATGACACCTTCCCTGGAGTAGAAAATCAAAACAAAAAATAACAAAACTAACAACTAGTTCTGATTCCAGCATAAGATTATATACAATCGCATGCCAAATTGCTGAGAGAGGAGGGAGATGAAGATAGGGACAGATTTGGACAATCAATCCCTATGAAGAAGGCCAGGGGTATAACAGCGTATTCAAAGGGGTGGGGGTGCCCACGCCTGGCTGGAGAAATAGTTTAACATTGGAGATCATGAGAGATAAAATTGGACAGAACTGGTCATATCAAATTTGAATTTGCTTTATGAGCAAAAAGGAGCTACTGGGAGTTTTTCATGCTGGAATTACATTAATGGTAGGTTTTTCAGAAAGAATTAGAGGTAGCAAATTCTAAATTTCTTATTGTGATGCAAGATAGAAGCAGTAGGCATTTCAGCATGGATGAAAACAGAGCAATTGGAGAGAAAGGACAGATGAAAGGGAGATTGCAAAATAAGAACTGGCAGGTTTTCTCTCTCTCTCTCTCTCTCTCTCTCTTTCTCTCTCTCTCTCTCTCTCTGAAGTTAATTTTTCTCTATGATCTCTTAGCCTTTCAATTATCATCAGATCAATGGCCCACTCCCCTCATTTTAATCCTTCCTTCACAGGAAGTGAAAAATTAGTTCTACATCCTTTTTTCTTTTAAATTTGCCTGCCTGAATTAAATTGAAATCAAAATTAGAATTCAGACTTTTCTTAAAATATAGGCCCAAGACATTCTTTGAAATCTGAATATAAAATAATATTCCAGATTTTAAACTTTAATTTTTCTTATTTTTAATTATAAAGTTGGTTCAGCCTTCCACACTATTTAAATTTTGGACGTAATGAATTAGAAAGTGGTGGCTCAGATAGAAAAACAGTGCATCTTTTATTTTTATAAGAATTAGAGTATCAAGTTTCTGCCAAAACATTCTATAATAAAATTAATATTTATGCATAAATCACAAATTAGTTAAAAGGGTCATGCTGTAATAATAGTAATTAACTAAACTGTTATACAAATGTTCAGATCAACTTGTAAATTACAGATGTGACATTTTGTTCTCTGCATCTTAGAGGCAAAGTTACACTTGAGGCCATCAAGGGGCTAGCGCACAATGACTAGTGCACTTTATCACTGTTAGGATCTCCCTGCACATTTACTGCAACACTACACACCTTTCTTGAAGGCTCTAAACCTGAGACTTCCCCTTACTCAGCCCAATTAATACCTAACCAAATTCAGTCAAACAAAGAATTTTAAAGTACTTCACCGTAAGTAATCTATTAGGTCACACAACGATAATAAAGGTTTTAAAATGGAGAAACAGCATGCTATTGTACTGAATACTGTAGGCAATTCTAATATCATCATACCT
>NW_006292604.1:3185711-3193798 GCF_000327345.1 Myotis davidii | reverse complement strand
CTGAAAGTACCTGTAGTCAAGAGCCTAAAGAGGCAAGATTGTGGATAACCCACTATTTGCTGCCATACATTTCAATAAAAATAAGGAGCCTCATAGGGATTCGTAGTAAGTTTAAAACTTTAAGAAAGAAAATGAGAAACTAGGGCTTTAAATTCCTGATTCACATAAGGGAGCTGAAAACATCTATGTTTGCCCTAAAAGAAACTCCTACATTCTATACCCTAACCCCTATAAAAATCTTAGTTTAGGGCCAAGTTTTCTAAACATCAAATCCAAAGTGAAATCTATACATAGCCATACATAGCCACTCACAACACAAACTGAACTCCTGATGGCACACTGTCTCTTTTGTTAAAATTAGAGCATTAATTGGGAAGGAAATGGACAATGAAAATTGGGATGGGAACAGATTGCAATAAAGTTGCATATCTTGAACCTTAAAGTTCTAAATTTTGCTGAGCCTTCTTTGCTATTAGAAGCATTCTTTTCATCCCTACCTAAGAAAGTCTCTCATTGATTGAAGAAAGTGTAATGGCCTCCCCTGATTAGCTGTCTTGCACAGGCCTGCTGATCCTCCTACTACCTCTCTTGGCTTCTAGAGCTATAAACACACTCACATCTCAACGTGTCCCAAAGAATGAGACTCAAGTGTGATTCATGTAGAGATGCAATACACATCAAAAGAATTGCATGACTTTCTCAATTTATATTATAGAAGTTTGGGGAATGTGTATGATAATATATATTATAGATGTAGAATCAAGGTGGAATATAAAGTTGGACAAGGTAGAATTGATTAATATAAGCTCACTAAGCAAAATTCCATATTCACTTAGTTGGCCTGTAGTAAATTATCATAAACACTATTAAGCAATTGCAGCTGCTGTTCAGCTCATTCCCTGGTACCTGCTATGTAACTATTGATCTGGAAAATGTTATATTTTTGCATACCTGCTAGTAAAGAGCATCAGCAGTCATTAGTTTTCATCTAGCATGGCCAGCACAATATTTTCACTGTCCTATCTGAGGGCTCTATCAGCTCTCAGCACTATGTCATAATGTAGTCTGCTGGGACCTGATTGCCTTTCTATTCCAATGGAATCACGGTAGTCCTTTACATTGAGGAAATTGTGATGAGTGGGCCTGCTTAGCCTATACTGTGGCCACTCTGCACATATTAGCAAGACAATTGCATGCCAGGAAGTTCAGGAAGTAAATCCCAGAAGATCTCAAGAGCCAGCCACATCAGCGAAATCCCTTCCAGGATGAAAAGCACTGCATCTGACCCTTCCTAACACCAAGAAAAAGGTACAGTTTTTGTTTGGGAGGCCACATATGCTTCACTTAGGCAAACCACTCTGAACCATTTACTGAGGAGCCTGAAAACTCCCGCTTTTGACTGGGGCCCTGTATAAAAGAAGGACCTACAACAGTTTCACTTTCATAAAAGTTGTTCTACCAATTCAGTTACATGACCCAACAGATCTGATGGTGCTTGAAATATCAGGGGCAGACAAGGATGCTATATGAAACCTTTGACAGACTCTTAAAAGGAAATACAGCACAAACCTTTAGGATTAAAACAAAAACATGCCATTCTTTGCAAATTACTAAATTTTTTTGACAAATATATTTTTGGCTTATAATTGGCCTTTAATGGAGACTAGTCACAGGACCATGGGCTACCAAGTTACCATGTGACCTAAACTGCCAATTGTGGTCTAGCCCACTAAGACAAAAAATTAAGCATATACTCCATCATAAAATGGAAGATGAAACTGAACTAGAGCAGGCACAAAAGGCCTAAGTTATAAAACCTTATTCTTACTATTTTCCTTCTTTCTCTCAACCTGTACTCATGGCTCATATGAAACTCTCTGTGGCCAGCTAAATAAAGAAGAAAAAAGTCCAGTCTTGCTTTACAGATAGATGGCCCTGCCCAATTACAGACATCACATTAAAGAGGACAACCGTAGCTGCCTTTCAAGCCCATCTCAGACAGTTCTGCAGGACTGTGGAGAAGGGGAAACTGCCCCCAGTGGGCAGAATTTTGAGCAGTGAATCTGGTCATCTAGAAGCAGGCAACCCATAGATGATGTGGCAAATGGTTTGGCTAAAAAGTCAGGGACTGGGAAGAAACACAATTGGAAAATTGATGACAGGGAGGTCTTAGTAAGAGATATGTGGATATCTACAAATGGAAACAGAATGTGAAGATATTTGTGTCTCATGTGATACTCTCCAAAGGATGACCTCAAGTGAGGAGAATCTCAAAAATTATGTGGATTGGATGATAGCTTTCTATGGGTATCGGTTAGCTTCCTTCCCTAGCTCCCTCTGCTATTAGACTCATAAACAAAGCAGCCACAATAGTAGGAATGGAGGATAGAGCCAAGGAATCCATGAGCTCAGCCACATGGATTCCACTCAATTCGGAAACTGACCACACTGCAAATTTGCCATTTAGAGACTACAATTTGGTAAATAAGCTTCTGGCAACTTGCCTTTGATAACTAGTATTTAGCAAATGAACCCATGGCCAATAATAGGTGAACCACAAAAGCCACAAGAGAGTATCAAATGCATTATTCAACATCATCTCAAGCCATGACCACTGAATATTTGACTTGAGAGCCTTGCATTTCAAAGCCAATATTTGCCAAAAGAGCAATTCCCAGAGCTTAACCTAAAACAATTTGCCTATCTTTTACCATGGGGGGGATGGAGGCAGGGGGTAGGAGGAGGTGGGGGGAATATACATATTCAGTTGTTGAAACAATTGGAAAAGCCAAGTTTGAGACTGTGATGGTGTGTGTATTTAACGTTTCGTGGGGGCACATTTCTGAGCTGAGGTCAAAAAAAGGTTCTGCTTCACTGTCTGCAATCCTTTTGGCGGCTTTCCATAGACACCCATGCAGGAACACATCCATACCTCAAACTATCTATACATCCAGTGTGGGCTTTTATTTCACATAATAAAATCTCTCCCATTGACCAGGATTGACTGTGAGGGGGGAGTTAATTGCCCTCAATCCGTGCAGAAGAGATGAGGGAGCTTCTGCTTCAACTCTCCTGCCAAAATGTGAATGGATCCTCAGTTCCCGGGGAAGATAAAATAGTTCAGCACTTTCAGGCAGAGATAATTAGACCCAGTAGAAATCAAGAACATTATGAAGGAAAGGGAACTTCACTAAAACATTTCTGCCATGTAACCACCAAGCCAATGTCAGAGTTGCCAAATCTTGAGGGAAGTCCCTCTTTTTCATGTGGTAGAGGTTATCTTTCTTCTCATAGTAATTTGTTTATCCCGTGGCACTTAATGATAGCTTTTATTCCTGAAGGGACATGTCATTGTTATTTTCTGTTAAGGGTTGGCTTCTCTAAATTATATAATCACTTGCTTTTGAATCTTCATGGGGAAAATCCAAAGCTCCTATTGGCAGGCTTCTTAGGGTTTTAGAGCATGTTGGAACAAAGGGTATTTTATTCTCCAGATGTCTTTCTACAGTCATTTGTGAAAATGTATATGTGACTTATAAACAATGTTTAGAATTCCCCTGCCAATTAAAAACATGAAATTTGTTAAGAAGCAGGAGTAATGACTGCGGAATTCTAACCTTTGTCATTCACTTAAGGCTGAGGAGCATTGTTTTACAATTTGACCAACCAACAGGACCTCATATTTGTGAGTCAATAGTCAGTGATGATGAATGTTTTCTATGGCATACCCTCAGTTTTTGTCTGGTTTTCCTTCATGGAAAGTACCAAACATTTGAAAAGAACTGGGCAGAATGAGGTAAGTTTTTTACATGATTACAAATCCTTCCCCTCCTGCATCCACAGCTTTGTCATGTAACACCTGTGCATTGTGATGCCCTTGCAAAATAAAGTTGAAAATCCTTCCGGACAGAGAAGGCTAATTCTCCACTCTTTGAATCTGGGCTGTCCATGTGACTAGCTTTGAACAACTGGACATTAGTGAACATTGACACAAACAGACACTTAAAAGGTACTTGTACATTGAAGCGCCTTTTAGTGCTCTTGAAATCCTTCCGCCCCACGTGAGCAGGCTTGGGCTAGCCTTCCGAGCGATGACAGACATGGAGATAACATCCCTAGAGTTGAAGTTGAGGTCCCAGGCATGTGACAGTGTTCAGCCAAGAGGAGTTTAACCTAGTCCTCATCACAAGGGCTGCCCAGCAAGCCCAAACAAATGGTGCACACACAGAATCATGAACTAGCTAAATGGGGGGGTTTTCTTTAGCCACTACTTTTCAGGGTATATACGTAGCAAAAGTTAACTGATATAAGCAATTGGTTGGCTCAATTACTTAGAACATAGTGCTTATTAGGCTAGGGTCTAAGTCCAGAATTTCTAAAGTGTCAAAGTCTTTAATAACCATGGTTTGTGACCTTAAAAAAACAACAATAGTTAAGGTCATAGTTGGAAGCACTGTAGAATACCACATCTAGGAAATAAAGTATGGCCTTTGAAATAGTCAGATCTGGGTCAAATTCTGGCTCTGCTATACTCATTTGAGCTAATTATTTCATTTCACCCTCTAAGGTCAGATTCTTTACCTAAAAAATGATTTGAGGATGATGATACCTGTCTCATAAGAGTGTTAAGCAGATTAAATGAGGTAGTAGACACTATCTGTTTATACGGTGTCTGGTAAATAACAAATAATTAAATTATAGCTACACCATCACAGAAATATAACAAAAGTGAACAGCCAGGAAGAGAGATGATGTATGTTATAAGGCCCCTTTGTAGGCAACACAGCTACAAGATCTAGCCTGTGCTCCCTGGAAACTGCTAATATCCTTGGCTCTTAGGGAACATCACACTTTATTGGCAGCCACATTAAAGCTCTCCTTTCTCTGCAAGGCTGTTTAATCCTTGGCTCTGTGTTCCAATCCATCCTATGTCCCTCCTTCTCCGTAGGTGCCTAGTGACTTCATGCTACTTAGAATCCCCCACTCAGGCACCTGGCAAACTTATCTTCACCTAAGCAGGGCACCACCCCGTGGGTCACATTCCCTCCTCTGTTCCCCTCCACTAGCCCACTCCCCCATTCCCCCAGCACCAACTCCTAGCCTATCACTGAAATGAAGACAGTTCATCTGTTAGGCTGCCTTATAAATAAAACGTGTTTTCAGGGAAGCAGGCATTCGGGTTGGGAAGCTGGAGGCTCAGACAGGCTCGTGGTGGGAGGGCCTGGGCACTCCATCTTTGGATGCCTCACATTTTGTTCTAGGGTCACTTTGCCACTGTCACTCTCAATTCTGAGATTGAAGTTAGCAAGGAAATCCGGGTGAAGAAAAGCTGCCCTGTGGAACAACTGGTGACAAATCCTGCCGGGTAAAATGTTCTTCGGTGTGACTTCCACTTGATGGTAACAAATACAATCTACCAAAGAAATCTCCAGTGAATTTGGAGATTGCTTTCAGTAGCTGTTTTCATTAACATCCCAAAAGCCAACATTACTCTCATGTGGTTTTCCTTGATTTCTTAAAGCATATTTTTAAATACCTATTTATTGTAACAAAAACAAATAAACAAGTACACTGTGAAGGTCAATACATTCCTAACTGGTAAAATTACTTACAGTTTTTGGCATCCCCTTCCTGTCTAAAAGAATTCCTACTATTTTTAACACAGACCAATATTACAGTAGCAACCAGGCAGATCCAGAGGAAACACAGGAGAAAAACGACATGGAAGAACGCCGAAGGAGCGCGTGCTTCCAGCCTCCTCCACCGCCCGCCACCCCGAGGTATCTCACCTTGGAGTCCAGATGAAACATCTCATTAGAAACAGCAGCGAGCAAAGGAGAAACTAGACACAGATTTTTTAACTCGGCTGGCACCTGTTGTTCTCCTTCAGAGGCAAAGCGAAGGCCGGCACTGTACCCAGCCAGGCTGCATAGCTCCACAGTACAGTGTGCGGCCAGGGAAGCCGTCCAGCTTGAGGCCTGTACCTGCCAGGCTGCCGCACAAGCACACTACCGAGAGCTCGAGCCAAAACTCATGGTTGCATCATGGAGCCTTGAGGATGGAAATTTACATGGAAATGTGAGCACATTGTTAAAGCATTACAAGCCATTAATTAGGTTCCTGTGGATTTCTGTTCACATTAATTTAGAATACAGAGGTTGAAGTCTGTAGAAATGCGATAGGTTTTCACATTTTGGGCAAAAAGCCCAAAGCATGACATGAATTCCAGGCGAGCAACAAGAGCACTGTTGTCTAGAGTTCTGAATAGCTTAGGGGACAGTCACTGGGTTCCTGAGCTGGGACAGAGAAACATTTAACATGGGCCTGTGTCTTAGTCTGTTTAGGCCACTATACCATACACTGGGTGGCTTAAACAACAGAATTTTATTTCTCAGTTCTGCAGGCTGGGATATTCCATGATCTGAGAGCCCTCATCCTGGCTTTCAGACAGCTATTTGTTATTGTTGCTATTGTTGTTGTTGTTTTCTCACATGTCAGAGAGTGAGAAAGAGGGGGGCTGGAGTTCACATGGCAGAGAAAGAGAAAGAGAGAGACTCGAGCTCTGGTCTCTGCCTATAAGGGCACTAATACCACCAAAGAGGACCCCACCCTCATGACCTCATCTAAGCTTAATTACCTCCTAAAGGCCTAACATCTAAATACCATCACATTGGGGGTAGGGCTTTAACATATGTCCCAGAAAGCAAGGAAATACTCAATGAAGGACAGGGACATGTCAAAAGAATCCAAAAGACAACTTGACTGGACACGCACTAGCCAATCGGGGATAAGTTGAACTTAAAAAATAAATAGTGATAATTATGAATTATAGCCCAATTAATAAAGTAAGATACCACAAGCCCACAAATATTTAAATGAATTCTTTGAAAGTTTGACAAACAATGAGATAGTCACAGTTTCAAAGTACTTCCCCATAAAATTCTTGAAGGTGAGTGATTTGACTGTGGAGGCATCATCTTTATTAATTAATTTAATTTATTGATGGGACAAAGTATCAAAGCTAACGTCATCAGTGATAGGACAAATGGAAACAAGCACTACCTGAAAGGATGCCAGGAAAGAGAATACAGCACCATTTCTGTGGAGTTGCAGCCAAAGATGCTTAACTCTTAACCTAATCATGAGGAAATATCAAATGAGCCTGACCTGAGAGACATTCTAAAACATAAACTGGCCTGTAATCTTCACAAGTGCCAAGTGATAAAATCAAGGAAAGACTGAGAAACTGTCTTAGACTGAAGGAGAGTGAAGAGACGTGACAACTAAATGCCACAAATCCTAACCTGGATCCCTTTGTTACAAAGAAAAGTATCGACCAATTGGCAAAATTTGAATGGGGTCTGCAAATTAGAATGGTAATGTACTGATGTAACTGTCCTGATGTTGATCATTATTGCATGGCTATAAGGGAGAAAGTCCTTGTTTTGAGGAAATACCTATCAAAGTATTTGAAATTAATGGGACATTAGTCAGTCAACTTGCTTTCACATGGCTCCAGAAATATCTACAGGCATAATCAAATGTCTTTTGACAGTTGAGGCCAGCAGGGCAAAATAGTCTTCAGTTCAGAACCACTGGACTAACCCAACTGGAAGAGGTGTTACCTGGGCTCCACTTAAATGCCTTTAGGCCTCTGCTGTAAAACTACCAACTTTTCCAGAAATCATATAATAATGCAAGAAAGATGGAGAAGAAAAACCTCTAATATCACCCAATGTGTTAATTTCTTCTTAATACATACAACGTCAGACCTTGAGGAGTTTACTGTCCAACTTTTTCATTTTACATATGAAGAAGGATCCGTCTCGTACTTTTTGACAGCGCCTATCAGGCCAAAATATGCTCACAGCAGATCATCTGGCTCAGCTAGACTTCCCCTAGGAATTTTTCAAATGCCCCCTTCCAGTGTATTTGCTTAGGATAAATATACCAATTTTAGCTTTACTTTTGATATTTTTCAGTGTAACACTTTGCTTTTGCTCCATTAGAGATTATATTCCTTATTTGTTTTCCTCATGATTACCTATCCATTCTTCTTTCACCAACTGGAAGCATTAAAAATTGGC
>NW_006292604.1:3183439-3185473 GCF_000327345.1 Myotis davidii | reverse complement strand
AGCCCTGGGATTCCCATTAAGGAACTATGATGGATAACACAATTTTAGAAGACCAAATATTTCTTCTTAAGAAAAACAACAGAAATTATTTTCTTTCTGAAGCTAAACGTCATGTACCAAGGATGAAGCTGTATGGGAAATGCTGACCAGATATAGCAATTCATAGATACTATACTAGTAGTCCTGTAACTTCCAAGACATATCAGGTGGTGCCTTCTAAATCAATAGTCTCATCTGGATCAGAGCCGGAATCTTCAACAGCCCAGCAATAGGAAGAGAACAATTAGCAGCCATTTATCTGCTCAGGCTGTTTCTTCCTTCTCAAGAGGAATATACCATTTTCAGCAGAGTCATCTTTTGTAATGGATACCAGGGGTTTTACTCTTCATTTATTCATCTAACAGTTATTTAGCAAAAATATACACAATTTTGCCCAACATTGTGCTGGTGCCATGAAGAAGTCTCAGTTGGAGTTTTAGTTGGTAAACTACACCTAAAAGGCTAAGCAACATCACAATACCCCAGTGTGATAGCAGTATCTAGGAGTGTGAACAAACACACAAATAAAAGTCTGCACATAATTTGGGTAAGAGAGAGAGATTTTTTTAAAAAATAAAAAGAGGAAAGGCCTTGAACATCAACCTGTGTCATTAAAAAATAGACTCTTTATTATGGTCTGAATGTTTGTATCACCCCAAATCCATGTGTTGAAGCCCTAACCTCTAATGTAATGATATTGGGAGGGGGACATTGGGAGATAATAGGTTTACATTAGGGACCCTCATGATTGGATTAGTGTACTTAGAAAATGAATCTCTCTCTCTCTCTCTCTCTCTCTCTCTCTCTCTCTCTCTCTCTCTCTCTCTCTCTCCAGTGTGGGGCGTGCAGAAAGCAGCTGATCAATTATGTCTCTCTCTCTCTCTCTCTCTCTCTCTCCCTCTCCCTCTCCCTTTCTCTTTCTCTCTCTCTCTCCCCATACAAGCACTAAGTAAAGGCCATATGAGCACACAGCAAGAAGGTAGCTGTCTACAAACCAGGAATGAGTCCTTCACAAGAACCAAATGTACTGGTAACTTGATTTGGGACATTCCAGTCCCCAGAACTGTAAGAAATCAATGTTTATTATTTAAGGTACCCAATCTATGATATTCTGTTATAGCAGTCCCAGCTGAGACACTTTCCTTTCACAGTGTAAAAATTCTGTGTATTTTCCATCCTTGTCACTGTGACTCTTATAGCTTTATATATGTCTCCTGTATTCTTGTAGAATTAGAAAGGCCATATGGCTATCTTTATTATTATAACAACATTGCTGGCTTTAAAATCAAGTGACCTTTCCTTGGATCACAATGTGGAGTACACATGGTACAAATAGCTTACAATCCCCTGTTAACAAAGCTAATTAAGTTAAGGTTGGTCTCTTAATTTTATTTGCCTTTTCATTTTCTCAACATCAAGGAAAAGAAAATTAGATTAAAATTAATGTTTAGGCTCAAGAGACGTTGGACTTCATGCCTACTCTCTTTATTACTCCAAATGTAATTAAGTATGTTGACTTCTATAAATGTACCTTCTGCTATGCATTCATTGATTTCAACAGTAATGAGTTTGCATTCATTATAATTTATTTTAGCCAGATAGTTAATACCACTTTTGTTTATTTCTTTTATCATGAAAAAGAATGAGTGTTTGCTTACTTGTTTAAACATACTGATTATTCAATGGTCTTTTTTATGCTGCTAAGTTGCAGTATAAAATAGGGTGCAGGCTAAATAGGAGCTTCAATCTTCCATTATTGATCTACTGTGCTGGCCCAAGAGCACAGAAACCATTCCTTATGAAGATCTAAGTACATCCATTTTTATCCTAAACAATGTAGTGGGATTCTTAAAAATCACCAAGCCACTAAGTGAACATCTTAATCACCAATTAGATTTTTAAATGCCTAAGGTTCATTTTGAATGATGATTTTCAGTCTCATCATTTTCTTTTGTTACTTGGGAATCCAGATGTTATCAAACTTGTAACTTATTA
>NW_006292604.1:3182896-3183393 GCF_000327345.1 Myotis davidii | reverse complement strand
CATATATGTTCTATCTGCCTACTTCTGGTGTGTGTTTTTTGTGTTGTTTGTTTTTTGCCCCTTTCACTTCTCCCTGCTTCACAGGTAAACATTGCATCTCTTGCTGAATTACTTCCCTGCTGGATCTTAATAAGTTAAAATACAAAAGTAGGAAAATCCAAGGGTCTACTTCACCTTTCAAATATTAACCAATGACTTATTTCCATTTATTTGAATATAGGTAGGTAAATATATCAGATATATATCAGATATATAGATCATATAAATTATATATATATATGAAAAGCCAGTGACCAGAATGCCGAAAGGACTGGTTGCTATGACGCCCACTGCAGCCAGCAAACAGGCCTGATCAGGGGGTGGGGCTGGTTGACCAACCTCGCACGGCCCCTCCCCCTGGCCAGCTCCGCCCCTTATTGCCCCCCCTACCCCAGTAGGGGACGAGGCCAGCTGGCCAACCTCCTGCAACTCCCCTCCCCCAACCCAGCCCCACCTCA
>NW_006292604.1:3178579-3182838 GCF_000327345.1 Myotis davidii | reverse complement strand
CAATTGCCTGCAGCCCCTCCCTGCAGCCCACCCAGCCCTGATAGAGCCCCAATAGGGGCAGGCCAGCAGGCCAACCCTCCCACTGTCTCCTCCTCCCAATAGGCCTGGCCCCAATCTGCCCCGATGGGCCCAGGCCAGCCGGACCCACCCATGCACTAATTCATGCACTGGGCCTCTATTGGTCTATATATTATATTACTCAGAAATATACCCATTTGCCCAACATTGTGCTAGGCGTATAAACGGATTTATTATAATGAATTGGCTCACACAATTACAGGGGCTGAGAGGTGCCAAGATCTGCAATCTGGAAGCTAGAGACCCAAAAGAGCCAGTGTCTAATTTTAGTCTAGGATAACTGATAGTATAAATTCTAATGCAAAACCCAACCTGCTTGAGACTCAAGAAAAGCCCAAGTTTCAAGACTGGAAAAACAATGGCCAAGTTTAAGCAGTCATGCAGGAGGAGTTGCCTCTTACTCAGGCTTTTTGTTCTGTTCAGACCTTCAGTTGACTTGGTGGCAATTTTTTTTTTTAAATTTGACAACAAAAGCAAAGGCAACAAATGAAAAAATAAATGAATAAGGGGGACTAAATCAAACTAAAAACCTACTTTACAGCAAAGGAAACAATAAACAAAATTAAAGGCAACCTATGGAATGGGAGAATATATTTGAAAATCATATATCTGATAAAAGTTCATATCCACCCACATTAGGAAGGGCAATCTTTACTTAGTCTATCAATTTGAATGATAATTTCATCTAGAAACATGCTCACAGACTTACCTAGAATAATGTTTGGCCAACTACATGGGCACCCTGTGGTCCAGTCAAGTTGACACATAAAATTAACTATTACATTTAACTTCTTTCTCACAAAAATATATAGTAAAATCATATTGATAGATGTTCACTAAACTTATTTTCATACAAATGATCTTCTATCACTTTAAGAATAGGGTGTTGTAACCCATAAGATATTAGATCATACTGTACAGAGATTACCTGGTATTCCAATAATACTCTAATTTATTTTCAATAGGCCTGGGAAACTCAAAAGCAAACTAGCTGATACATCAATAATATGAATTGCATGTCACACAAACTCTTCCTCTTGCCCATCACATGAGAAGGAAAGCAATATATCAGGACCATTCTAAGGCATATATGTCTGTCCAAAGGGCCCCCAATAATGAGTTTATTAGAACAATCAGGACTCAAACCAATTATTCCTTCAGAGTACAGTAAAACATATTACAGCCTCAGATGGGTTAGAAACAGTGAGTGGATTCCTTTCACATTTTCTTCATGCACCAGTTCCACCTGTACCAAAAGTAGTAATCTCCAACATTTCTGACTCTCCCAGATCCTAGAAGCCCTATGGCACTCCCTCAGAACTGACCCAGGTCCAAGAAACCCATACTCACTTCCATCAGGAAAGTGAAATATATACCTTGGTTTACTTCTTGACCTTTCCGATGATCTTTTATTGAAGACCAAGGCTCTGTGTCCTAACCCAGTGGATTTAAGGGCTGTAAAAGTTACCAACATGTGTCAGTTTGTGTCCACTGAGGAATATAAATCAAGACATGATTTATAAGCGCTAGAGATGCATTTATGGAAGCACCAGTGGAGGATGAAGGGAGAAGTGCAACAGTAGGCAAGGATAACATTCAGACAACTAGAGGCCTGGTGCACAAAATTCATGCACAGGGGGGCATCTCTCAGCCCAGTCTGCACCCTCTCCAATCCGGGACACCCACAGGGATCGGGCCTAAACTGGCAATCGGACATCCCTCTCGCAATCCGGCACCGCTAGCTCCTAACTGCTCACCTGCCTGCCTGCCTGATTGCCCCTAATTGCCTCTGCCTGCCAGCCTAATGCCCCTAACTGCTCCCCTGCCAGCCTGATCGCCCCTAGCCACCTCTGCCTCAGCCCCCACCACTGTGGCTTTTTTTGGAAGGACATCTGGAAGGTGTCCAGTCTAATTAGCATATTACCCTTTTATTAGTACAGATAATGCAGAGTTCGTGCCTGGCACAGGAGAGAGGGAAGGAAGGATTGTGTAGAAATATCCTCTGATTGCAGGAGAGTTGTAAGAAAGCCAGGCTAATGGGGAGTCTGGATGAGACTCCAGACCAATGCTGGCCACTGGAGGAATCTCACTAGTACAGGAATTCCTCAATCTGGTACCTCCATGGTGCTTAGTCATTAGCTGGGAACAGCCTCGGAAGTGTGGCCTGAAATGAGTGTGCGGATCCAACAATGTGGCCACAGGAGTTGTCCATCAGCTATGCCCCATGCAGAAGGTGCTGAAGAAGGAAGACTGGAGTCAGGTTCTCTATATCAGAGCAACACCTTTCTAGAAATCCTCACCTAGAAATTTGAAAAGTGAGAACTAGGAAATCACTGCAAAAGGTAGAGTTCTCTATAGTTCTGAATAACATTTTTGAGATTGCAAGAAAGATTTTTTTTGTGAAATTACCTGAACTTTCTAACCACCCCCCATGCAAGGGACTTCATTGGTTTGGCCAAGGACTAATAGAGTTGAATACAGAGAAACAGAAAAAAAATCTTGACTTTGGAATTTAAAAATAGACACTTAATTTTACAGCAGAGAGAAAGCTTTGTCAAAGAGGAGGTTTGAAGGCATAAAGTAAAAGATATTTTTTGTTTGTCATTCAGTTTCTCAAAATTAAGCCTTAAAGAAGTAAAGGCATAAAGCATCTACTTATATAATGGGTGGTATTCATCACAACCACCAGAAGCTTGACCAAGCAGAAGGAAGTCAGTCCTGCAGGGGTTGTCTTGGCAACGGCTGCATCCTCCCCCAAGCTGTTTCCTGTAAGGTTGGGGTTTGAGGCAGGAACCCACCCTGGGAGCATGGAGGCATCTCTTTATAAAGTGTGCCACACCAGCACAGTCAAGAGTGAACCTGAATGGGGCAGCTGAAAGGCTTAGAAAAGACAGACAAGAGAATGAAAGCCAGGTCTAGGTGGGACGCTGCTTCTCTGAGAGACAGCAACCACGCCCACTGCCATGCCTTTATTTTATAGGAGATGCTACAAGGCAAAGTAAGGGAGTAACCAAGATGTTTACAACATTCTCCTGGGTTTCAATTCTACTCAACTACATGCAACTGAACTCTATCAAGCCTACATCACTCAGGCACCTGGGGCCACATGTTCGGACCATAGGTTCAAGCTTACAACTACAGCTGTTGGCTACCATTGTGCTGAGAGGGCACTGCCCTCCAAGCTGGGACTTGCACGTGGCAATGAGAGGACTGTGCCCTCTCATCAGTCCAAGGCTTGAACCTGTCCAAAACACTGTAGTGGCTCCCCACAATAAAGTTTTAATTCTGTTTCTTTGTTCCTCATGTTGTGGCCCCACCCCATAACAAAGAAACAATTTCCAGAGGATGAGGCCCAGGAATCAGGATTTTAAAAAGATTCCCAGGTGATTCTAATGTGCAGCCAAGGTTGAGAACCACTGCTATAGATAATATTAAAAATATATCTAAACATGCAATTCTTTGTCCAAAAAATGAGCATGTTCAAAAATTAAATGAAGAAAATTTGAATAGATATAACCCCGGCTGGAAACCAAGATGGCGGCATAGGTAAACACCGGAGTTTGCTGCCTTGAACAACCACTTCAAAAATACAAATAAAAGACAGAACGGACATCAACCAGAACCACAGGAAGGCTGACTGAGTGGAAATTCTACAACTAGAAGGAAAGAGAAAAGCATGCCGAGACTCAGAGGCGGCGCAATGGGGAAGAAAATACAAAGGTGTGGAGGTGCATGCCGAGTGGGCTGGCGGCAGAGGGCGCGGTTGTCTGTTTCAACCGGGAGGGAGTCTCAGGCTCTGAGCTCCAGCTCCAGGAAAGTCTCTGGGGACCCAGACTCAAACGGGAGAAACAGAACTGCCTGGCATCAATCGAAACTCGAGGGCAGCTTTCTCTCCGAGGTTTGCAGCAGTTGCTGGGACACTGAGAGGCAGAGCCTCTGGGGATGGGACTGAGAGCAGCCATAAACTGCTCTCTCTGCCCGCCCTGTTGATCCCCTGGGACCCGCCCTGCCCAAGCCTTGCATGGAGGCATTTGCTGGTTGGCCTGGGGCAAGGGCTGGATTAGCGCCGCCCTAGAGATCCAGGACAGAGGTTCTCCCACTGCAGACACAGCTGATTCTCACAGCCAATTGGCCTGGAGGTCATTCCCTCCCAGTGTTAACTACAACAATCAAGGCTTAGC
>NW_006292604.1:3173369-3177200 GCF_000327345.1 Myotis davidii | reverse complement strand
AAGGGGGCGGTGGGGGGGGAGTGGGGGGGGGGGGTGGGGTGGGAACTGGGTGGAGGGGAGTTATGGTGGGAAAAAGAGTAACAAATGTAATAATCTGAACAATAAAGCTTTAATGAATAATAAAAAAGAAATAAAGTATAACCCAGGAAAATTTTAGTTTAACAATAAAAAAAAAAGAAAGAAAAGAAAATTTGGATATGCTCGATGGAGATTTTCACACCTATTTGAGTGATGATTCCATTGATTCCACAGATGATGCCGAAAAGGAAAATTTTCTCCCCATTGAATTTCTTAATAGTATTACTCCTTCAGGAATGACATGTCATAAATTAAGATTGAAAGTGGGTGCAATCATCATGCTATTGAGAAATCTCAGTAGTAAATGGAGTGTTTGTAATGGTACCAGATTCATTATCAAGCGATTACGACCTAACATTATCGAAGCTGAAGTATTAACAGGATCTGCAGAGGGACAGCCTGTTCTGATTCCAAGAATTAATTTGTCCCCATCTGACACTGGCCACTCATTTAAATTGATTAGACGACGGTTTCCCGCGATGCCAGCATTTGTGATGACTATTGATAAATCACAAGGACAAACTCTAGACAAAGTAGGCATATTCCTACCTGAACCCGTTTTTTGCACATGGTCAGTTATATGTTGCTTTCTCTCGAGTTTGAAGAGCATGTGAAGTTACAGTTAAAGTTCTAAGTACTTTGTCACAAGGTAGCAATATTAGAATATCTCCGCTAATTAATTCCCCTTTTTAAAAAGTATATATTTTGTTGATTTTTTACAGAGAGGAAGGGAGAGGGATAGAGAGTTAGAAACATCGATGAGAGAGAAACATCGATCAGCTGCCTCCTGTACACTCCCCACTGGGGATGTGCCCGCAACCAAGGTACATGCCTTGACCAAAATCAAACCCGGGACCCTTGAGTCCGAAGGCCGATGCTCTATCCACTGTTCCAAACCAGTTAGGGCAATTAATTTCCTCTTAATGTGCATGAATTTTGTGCACCAGGCTACTAGTATTCTATAAGTGAAAGACTGAAAATAAAAGAAATTATGAGCCAGTGTATTCCCTACCTCCACTCTCAATACTAAGTAAATTTTGCCTAATATAAAATAGGAAGAGTTTTTTAAGAGGAGAAGAAGAGAGTTTAGATGTTGGTAAATCCTTGAGAAAAGCCTGGTGTCCCCACCCATCCCAGAACTCAAACCAGGTGGGTATTTGGCATGATAAGCACCAAGATGAGGTTGGACCTCCAAAAGCAGAGAAGGGGGAGGGGTGGTGTAGCAATTCCCCTTTTGAAAAAGGCATAGACCAATTGGAAGCTTCAAATTTGTGTGCTGAGTTGCACATCAGATGAGCTACATACTAGGACTGATTAACAAAAAACATCCAGAATGCCTGGCAAGGGTGGCGGGGGCGTGGGGAGATGGGGAGGAGGAATCATCCTTCACTACATTTTAAGAAGCAGTGACCTATGCTATACATAAGGGGACTACAACGTGTCTTGGGACATCTGAATGGTGCAAGAATGAATATCAATGGGAACAGCCCAAACAGGACATGTCGTATGGCAGGGAACCCACACAGCAGCAGTAGCCCAGTGCCTCTTAAGCTATAAATACCACAGAGGGAGGGGCGCCAGAAATGACTTAGAAAACACCAACGTGCGTGAGTTTACTACACACTTGCCCAGATTCAGTGTTCTGACATGAGGGATAGTGAAAGTTCATGTTAAATTCAATTACGGAAAATTTTGAAAAATATGCGCTTATCACACAGGTTTTGTGGCCAAAGGAAATACATATAACTTTCCCTAACTGAAGGTTCCGATAGAAACTTCCCTAACAGCCTGAAATAGCAGAGATATTTCTATTTTAAAATACCAAAAAAAAAAAGTTGTTAAATAAGAACATAATTTGTGGCCTTGCTCATTTATGCATGAAAAGGAAGTACAAATTTTCCATTAGAGCTAAACTGGGCAAGTCTGAGGGAACATTTAACAATAAACATTTTGTGTTGAAAATATAATCTGGTACCTGGATTCAAGAGACTGAGATCTGCTCAACTAACTTCAGGAAAAGAGGGCCTATTAATAGGTGACCCATGGACAGGAATGGGCACATACATTAATAGAGTACCATCTGCAACTGAGGGGACTCCAGGGGCTGGACACTCCTTCAGTCTCCCCTATTTCTCATGGTGTCCTTCTCCAGGTGTCAAAACTTGATGTCTTCCTCTGATTCTCTGCAGATCCATTCAATCTCTGCCAATATGCTTCTCTGAGTATTCATTATTGCTGCCCATTATGGCCGCATGGCCCAACTTTCAACCTCAAACAACACTGCCAACTAAAACTTAGTTCAATTTCCTGAAACAGAGAATTATTGGCTCATGGTTTCTTTAAAGTAAACCACAGAGATAACAGCGCTCTGGCCAGTCTTAGCCTGACCTTGGGTCAGTTACTCTCCCTAAATCTAGTAATCTAAATCTAATGAGCTCCCTTTAGAACAGGGATAAGAATCATTAAAGTCACCGGGCTGTCCTTCCATCAGGGTTGATAGGCAGGAGAGTTTCACTCAAAAATGGGTAGAGCGTTTGCTGGGTATTCCAAAGGTTTACACATCTAATTCGCCTGAGGGTAAGAGCTGCCCAGAGATCCAACTATCTTCTCTTTCCAAAAATCTCTGGACAATGCTAAATGGACCACCTGAGCAGCATAGGGGATGGATGGTAACCATCCCCCTTTTTAATCTTCCACGGAATATCTGGATTTGATTCTGAGGTGTTTTCATATATTCTACTCTCCATATCCACTTAGAAAATGGGGGCAGTGATTATAAACATGCATAATTGCCCTTTCTCCATTGACTGGTAGAGTGGAAATGTGATATTCACTTGACTAAATTGGCTGCTTTATATACACAATTCTATTTTGGGCCCAAAACATCTTACATAATTGCATTGCAAAGGCAATAGAATAAACATAGGAAAAAAACGCAGTGTCAACTGTCTGTCTTTAATTCTAATTTAATTTATAGAATGAATCTCAAGCACAGTTTTAGAGTGAGCCTCTTCATCCCAAACGTACTTTAAAGTATATATCAACACAAAAAACTCAAGTGTGTTGCAACATTTCTTCTCCTATCATCTCTAAATAATTCACCTCATTTACTCATGATTCCTTGAGTGAGTGAGTCTATCAATTCCCATCCTTTTGGCTCTGTCTTTCATTAATGCAGTTTCCTTCCTTCTCCGCAGCATCCAGGCTGACTCAGCTCATAAAATGACTTCCTTCTACACTTCGCTCATGTCTTAATCATGTACAGTCAGCATCATCAGCTCCTTTTCCTTTAAGGGAGGATCTGTAAGATGTTCTCACACCCAGGAGTCAGAGCACCTGGTCTAAAGCAAACGCTGCCACCGTGCATGTCCAGATACATCTTTGAACAGGGAATACATGGGGTGAAAGAAGTTAGAAGCAAGGTTTCACTAGACCTCATTGCCACTGACTGGGCCACAGAGGTTTGCTACTGCTGCTGTTTTAGGTGTTACCTAGAGTTATAGATAATATCAGAAAAAGAAGTGTATTTGTTTTAAAAGACCTGACAGCTTATAAGGGCACTCTTAGTGAGATCAGAAGCAGTTTTAAGTAGTTGAAGGACTAGAATAGTCACCTGAAGCTTATAAAGAGAGGTAACAATAACAGGCATAGTTCAGGCAAGACTGTCTGGGAGAGAGACTTTGCCGCTTGTATCCTGATTGGCTGACATAACAAAGGGCACGTAGGAGAAAAGAGCAGAGGAAAAGGAAGAGG
>NW_006292604.1:3160628-3172416 GCF_000327345.1 Myotis davidii | reverse complement strand
ACAGAGAACCAGTACCCATAGCCAAGGAGAATGGTTGTGCTAATTAGGGAGGGACACGTAAATGAATGCAACTGTTACTTCAATGAGTAGGACCCACTTCACTAAATTATATGGACCAGAGTGCGAAGGGTGCTCTTTCCAGAGGAAAATACGGGTACAATTATCAATCAAAAGAAGTTTAGATGCTGAGTGGTCAAAGAAGTTGGTCTTGGTGGGAGTCAGGTTTTTCACTGTTGGAATGGGAAGTTACAGATAAGAAACAATGGTGTAGCTCAGTGGTTGAGCATCGACCTATGAATCAGGAGGTCATGGTTCAATCCCTGGTCAGGGCACATAATCAGGGTTGTGGGCTTGATCCCCAGTGTGGGGTGGGCAGGAGGCAGCTGATCAGTGATTCTCTCTCATCATTGATGTTTCTATCGCTCTTTCACTCTCCCTCCCTCTCTGAGATCAATAAAAATATTTTAAAAAAAGAAAGAATAATAAATTAGAATAATCCACGTGGTGATGGAATAGAGTTGGGGACATAAAATATGTACATAAAATATGTACAGATATATGTTTATACAGACATTAGTATATACCAAATATTTCCTTGTTCTGTCTACTGAGAGGACCTAGAAGCAAAAACACACCAATAGTGACAAGCACACTTAATGCAAAGATCTGGGTTGTTCATATCATTTTCTAATAAAAGGATGCAGGCTCTTTGTAGAAATGGCTAATACTAGGATTAGGGCAGAAAGTATCTATATATATAAAAACCTAATATGCTAAGTGTCCCACTGTTCGTTCAACCATTTGACCAGTTGCTAGGACATGCACTGACCACCAGGGGGCAGATGCTCCAACCAGTGGGTTAGCTTGCTGCTGAGGTCTGGCCTGTCAGGACTGAGTGAAATGAGCTGGACATGCCCTGGAGCCCTCTCATGGTCCCTCCCCATCCCCAGTCATGCATAGGTGGGGCCCCTCAGCCTGGCCTGTGTCCTCTCGCAACCCGGGACCTCTCGTAGGATGTCAGAGAGCCAGTTTCGGCCCAATCCCCACAGGCCAGTCCAAGGGACCCCACCAGTACACAAATCCATGCACCAGCCCTCTAGTACAAGATAACCAAACCTATAGGATCATGAATTGATAGAAACTAAGGACATGTCCAAAACCAGCATACAGACCAACAAACAACCCCACAATGATGAAGGTATGCTACAGGGACACAGGAGCTGACTAAAAGAGTTCCCCAATAACCAAAGGTAGAAAATGTTGCATAAAAAAATAAAGTAATATTGAATTATAACACAAAGTATAAAATAAATATCCATGAATCCATAAAAATATTAAAACTTGTGGTAGACAGTTAGACAGACATGAGCAGAGCAAGGACAACGGGCCAAGTAGAGAAGTCACCAGGGCAGAAAGCCCTAGAGTCCTAGCAAAGGACAATTGTAGGGTGGGACCTCACCCCAGGGTGACCTTTCCTCCCCTAACATATAGCTGGTCATGCAATTTGGAAATCCTGACCCTTCCTCCCTAGAGATAACACCTAGATCTCTGTTGTATTTTTGCTCCAAGCAGCAAAATCAGACCAGTGACCCCAAGGCTGAACTGCATTGGATAATGACCCCTGCCCTGGTGCCCACCAATCAATCAGTAGAGACCTAGACCCTGAAAGGACACACCTGGAAAGCTGCTGAATATTCTATTAAGGCCTTCTTCCCCTGGGACCTCCCCTAAAATCTCCACCCTTAAAACCCTTAGGACAGAGGACCCAGGGAGCTCGTCTTCCTAGGAGATGCCTGCACTTTTCCCTTTCCCTTCTCCCTCCTCTTTCCCCTTCCTCCAGGCATGTTGCCATTAGCTTCCTCATTCCCAAGCTCCAAGGGCCCTTCCTTTACCTCTATAACTTGTTTCCTAAGCCCATTTCTCTATAAATTATTTCCTCTACCTCTGATTTTATAAATAAATGTTCTCTTACAGTTTGGGTCTTGGCTCTGAATTCTTTCCTAGCCAGAGTCAAGTACTGAGGTTGCTGAACCCAGGTTCCATATGACCTCACTGGTCTAACACCTGGAGCCATTCCTGCCGCCTACAACAAAATGATAGTACAAATAATTAAATGGGTAGAAACAAACAAATCTTCTTTCAGAAGAATTCCAAAGAATCCATGTAGATACTTCACCCTCAAGGAGGCAGAGCTGAACTCCCTACTCCTTACGTGTGAGCTGAGCACGTAAAAGAGGACAAGGATGGAAAGAGGGGGTAAAGAGGAACTTCATAGGGGAGAAACCCTACAAAAACCACCTCCGCCAGGTGAACAAGGTTAACATCAACAGTAATGTCATGCTGATAGTACATACTCTTGATAGGATGTGAGGAAAATGGCACTTTATCTCCACAGGCCTTCCTCCTAAAAACCTATAACCCCAGTCTAATCATGAGAAAAACATCAGGCAAATCTCAATTGAGGGGATTACTACAAAATATCTGCCTATGAGGCCTTAAAACTCTCAAGGTCATCAAAAACAAGGAAAGTCTGAGAAACTGTCACAGCCAAGAGGATTTTAAGAAGGCATGATGACTAAATGGAATTTGATGTCCTGGATGGAATCCTGGGACATTAATAAATAGCAATAAAGGGACATCAGGAAAAAAAATGATGGAAATCCAAATGAAGTATGGGCTTTAATTAACAATAATACATTGATAGTGATTCATTAATTGTGACAAATGTGCCATACAAATGTAAAATGTCAGGAGAAACTGGGTACAGGGTATTAACTTCTTAACAATGCTGGCATAATATTTTTTAAGAATTTAATTTAAAAATAACTGGACAAGGCATAAAATAATCAAGGGGTCAAAGAGAAGGAAATGTGACAGAAAAACCAAGGGATATAAATAAACAATAGCCACCTATTAAGATCTCAAGAAGAGAGAATGGAAGAAATGGAGGAGAGAGAGAAATAATTTCTATCCCCCACAAATCCACATCCTAATCCCCAGAGCCTGTGACTATATTGCAAAAAGGATTGTGCATAAGGTTGATGCCTCTGAGATGAGGAAAATATCTTCCATGACTGTGGTATGAAGATGGTGAGTGACGTTCCAATATTTGTGCTACTGGGTAAATTAGGGTCAGATAGCTCTTCTTTGGGGAAGCTGTCTTGTGTAGTGTATGATTTTTAACAACATTCTAGTCTTTACCTAATGGTTGCCAGTAGTACCATCTCCTCCCTCCATTGTGACAATCAACAATGTCTCTAGACATCTCCAATGTCCTCTGGAAGGCAAAACAGCAAGCTGTTGAGAACCACCATGTAAGGGGAAAATGACAAAATTCTCAAAAAGAACACTCAGTTGACTGGAGTTTAAAGAGTTTTGGTTTGGGAACCAAATTAAGCATGACACTGGAGATAAATACAATAGTTACATGTCTACCTAGTCTATAAAGAGAGAGTGATAGGATTGGGATAAGTTGTAACGTAAAAAGGTCAGAAAGTTAATGAAGCTAGATATTCCCTTTGGGTAGTTAACTTTCGTGTAAGTTGAGTTTGTTGTGATAAATTTGTTTCTCTTATGTTTGTGCATCAGTTAATATATTTTAGTCATTGTAGAAGACAGATTTCCTGTGTCTTAAATCTGTTTTGATTAGTTATTGCCTATGCTGAAACTAATACTAAATATTTAAATACTTATTGTGCATGTGTTTTAACACTATGTCTTAATCTAAAATTTCATGCAAACACACCCTTAGTAAAACCGGGTGTCCCCTCATAACTAAAAATTAGCAAATATACTTGGAAGGTGAAAGAGCATTCCAAATGAGTTCTAGTAAAGAAAAACTAAACTAACCCACACCCTCTCAGGAAGTTATAAATTTAATAACTTTGTACATGTTTTATAGAACCATGATGGACATATGGACAATTCAAATAGCAAACGAGAATATATACTAGGATCCCTTTCAAAGTATTTCAATTTGGGGGGAAATCTATAATATACACATGGGACAATGAATGAGTTTCCACATTTACGTCCCATTTTTCATACTTTTTTAGAGCTTTTTAAAGAGTCTATGTTCCTTTTGAAATCAGAAAATAATTCATTGAAGCTTGGCAAGCTCTTACCATCTACATTCAAATCTAAGTCTCCGGGATCCTTGGTGAGGTCTTGGGAGACCTAGTGCAGAGGGAAAGGCCCAGTGGAGACAGGAGAAAGTCTTCATTCAGTCCTGGAAGGCAGTACAGGAGCTCTGGAAAAGAGGGAAAAGGCGTGTTGATGAAGCTGTCCCTATAGAATTCTTGAAAACAACCAGGGAAAGAAAATGGCTCAGATGCTTGGCTAGGAATGAAGTCAGGAAAAACTTGTCAGGGGGCAACGAAAACAAGTCAAACTTCCTCTGTCCCAGCAACCTGGGCCACACAATAAATCGAAGGGAGCCTGAGCTGTCACACTGAGGTCAACCTCTTTATCAACCACCAGCTGAAGTGACAGGGTTGAAACCTGAATTTAAAACAGGCAGATTGTTACCTCTGGAGCTGAGTATAAAGGAGAACAGAGATTTCCCTGAACAATGTTCCTGACGGCTTCCATGACCCTACAACCAGCTAAATCATGGAATGGAATCTAGTATCTGTTTGCTCTAGAAAAGGGAGAGTTCTAATTAAAACCTCTTACTCAAGCCCTCTAAGACTACTGGAAAATGTATTTTGGAAACCTGTTAGGGAAAGGTTTCCAAAATATGTTTGAAAGCTTCTTATGCCTGCAACATGAAAACCCATTTTTATCCCTTGAGGGCCATTTCTATCTTGGACCTGCAGAGATAAAGCAATAAAAGCACCTGCTAATGTTCACAGCATATTTAAACTTGCTGTGAAGTTCTGAGTTACTTGGATCCCCAATAGTGAATTTAAGGTTTATCCAACAATGCCTGATGAATCTTGAGTTCTATAATTCACTCATTTATTCGATAATTTGCACATGAAATGGAAGCCAACACATTATGTATTTTTTTTTGCTGCTCAGCAAAACAAAATGTATCTGCATTAATTTTAGTTACTACATATGTTACTTCTAACAAAAGTCTGCATGGTTAAGAAGAGCTAATTACTTTAACATGGCCAGAAAAATATTACTCCCTAAAATATTCAGGAAAACAAAAGCAGTTTTAAAGATAAATCTTCCCATTACTTCCTCAAAAAAAAAAAAGAAAGAAAGAAAAGAAAACTTTCAATATTATTTTAACAAATAACTTACGTGTCAGGAAATGTCCTAAAGGCTTTACAAATGTTGACTTATTTAATACTGACAGTGTCTCGATGAGGTAGATACTATTAGTGTCTGCATGTATTAGATGAAGAAAATTGAAACGCAGAGGGAATAAGTTACTAACGAAAGTACACACAGTCTGCCGGGGCTCACAGTTAACAGAAAACTTGAGAGAATGTGTTTGGATCTTGTTGTTGGAGTTCCAGAGAAACAGATCCTCAGATAGGGTTTGAGTATTTATCCTGGAGGTGCAGGGAGCACCAATAACGAATGGGAAAGACATACAAAGGGAAAGAAGGAAGTACATTTTAAGCCAACAACTACAGTGGTTCCTGGAGCTTAATTCTTCAAGGAAGCGGGTAAAAATTCATGTGTCAGAATAAATTCACTCAAGATGCATGGGCCATCATTCTTCTTCAAGTTTCCAGAAGCAATTCCAACAGCTGTGTTAGGACCAGACCCAAGTGTCCTTGTCAGACTTTCAATTGCAGGGTAGGGAGATGATGCCACTTTAATAAACGTTGCCCCGTAAGCCTTATAATGTACACCACTATCACCCCCAACTAGTATCTTGATTATTTCTAAGTTTCTATGGATACTTACTAGCCAGATCTTGTCACTCTCTTGGTAGTTAATCACTTTGCTTGACAAGAGGAAGAAAGAGTTCATCCCCAGTCAGGCTATGCTAAGACCTGACCCGAGTTATTGGTCTACAAACCATAAGGGGAAAGGAGAGGGGGTAAATATTGAAGAGAAACACTTCATTGAGAGGCATCTGAGGCAGATAAGGCTTCTGCCTCTTCTCTAGGAAAAATAATCTGTTCGCCTGTATCAAGGGAGGGCCTTATGCAGGCCCAAAACTTTGAAGGGGATGTGGGAACCAAGGCTTTCCATCAGGCACATCCACTTAGATGATCTGATTCCAGGTGTCAGTATCTCACTCCTTCCTCTATCACAGGCCCTGGCTCTAGGCAAGAAAGAAACCTTATCTGCATTTCTGCTGTTTTTATAATCAGGCCATGAATCTAGTTTTGTGTCCAATTTTATTCTCCTAATGCAAAAGGTCACAGTCCCTTCAATGCCGTCTGCAGGCCTGATAGCTTTCACAGCATGCCCTAAATTATTGGTAGATTGACTTGAGTCTGTCATTTTCTTCCCTGAGCACATGGATTGTGCTTAATATCAGTCCCACGGTTCTGTCATCTCATGATAACCTTGTGTTATAATGTTAGATACATCACATGAGCAAATGCATTCAATCCCCCCTGCACTACCCTGCAAGAGCCACTGGAGAAACACGCAGGTGACAGCCTTGGTCATCCTGATGCTACAGCATGCCGGGGGGTCACCGTTCCATTCACCACCACCACTAGTTGCCTTCTTGCTGGAAAAATAATCCAATAATTCTATTCCAGAATCCTATTCTGAGAGTCTGACCCATAGGACCACATTCACTACTAATGCTTTTAGAAGCAGAAGTGAAACAATAATTTTAGTGCAGACAATTAATTTTGGACACAGAGAGAATACCAACAGGAGAGTGGAGCCATGAAACAAAAAAGTTTTCATTGGCTGGGATCCACAGTAAACCAATGGAGATGGAGTGTAATATGCTGAAGGTTTATTAAGGCGTGCCTTTGGGACCTACACCTATAGAAGGCAAGTGAAGGGGGCAGGATTGGACAGAGGGAGACATTGGGCTGCCACAAAGTCTCAAGGCAAAGAAACCTCAACCAAGCTTTCAGTTGACACTGGATCTGGAATTGCCCTTTCATAACTGTCCCAAATTGGGCTCGAGAGAGTCAGGCCTTTCTATTCTTGTGTAAATCAATCTTTGGATGCAAGTTGCCCTGTGACAGGGGTCATGTTCTCGGGGAAGATGTTTAGTTTTGTTTTTCCAGCTGAAGGGGGTTGGAAAATCCTGAAGTGGAGCTGATAGCTAAGAACTATCTGCTAGCAGGGTTTCTTGCAGCTATAGTGATAGGTCTTTCATTCTTAAAGGGGCTTTACAGTGGCATCTAACTGAAGGGAAGGCAACCCTGATCGGCTGTTTTAACTCCACTACCACTGTAACTGGAGCTTAACTCTGGAAAATGATGTAAAACAAAATGATTCCACCCTTGAGACACAGGAACTGGGATGTTTACAAAGAAACTCTCAAGAGTCATTGGTTGAGGTCGCCTTCTAGAGCTGGGAGATGTCAATTCTCCAGCAATAGTACCACTTGTCTATATGTACATGGTAGAGAGATGGCTTCCATGGTGGCAAAAGACTTCAGACACATAAATGCTGATATTTGCAGATGGAAATGAAGCCCACTTTTAAAATGTTTGATTTAGCAAAAAGTATTATCATTAGTGGCATCAATAAATCAATCTTTATCAAATTTAACAATAAAATTTTATAAAATCACTGAGTGATTCAGGAGTCTCTCATAAATACTTAGAAAACATGAAAAAGCAGCTTCAATTAAATAAAATTATTTTAAATGATCTAGGCACTGCTGGGACTTTGAACAGATGCAAACTTAAAAACAAAATAAAGTATTGATTTCTGTGGTGATTAATGAGACTAGAGATGTGTTGTTGGATTTTTGTTGAAGAGGGACAATTTTCCTCAAGCACTGTTTCCTTTAGTTTTAGTTGGCCAGATTTCATTTTGTCTTTATAAAAGCATTTCAAGTAATATCCAATTCATCTCTGTCAAACTTCTGGAAATTGGGCTTAGAGGAGGCAGGCAATTTCCATCAAGGATTCCACACAAATAATGGCTATGGGAGTAAAAGTATTCTTTTGCAGACATTTCTCTCTAGGTCATCTTCCTTAAGCCACTAAATCAAAAGTAAAGTTTTAGGTCTCTTCTATTTTATCTTCCTTTTTAGGAGAGTGAGTACCTAACATCAACTTTCATCTGAACTACAATGCTATTTAGTTAGTGGGTATTGGAATAGAGACTTGATTATAGGAGAGCCTGAGTGGGAGATGCCTGAATGGGGCAAGCTTGCATCTTTCTCCTTCTCTCTGCCTCTCTGCTTAGATTCTTACTGAGCCTCTACCTTTTATCTCCTTTGCCCAATTGATCATTTCAAGTTTCCTCACTTCTAGCTTCATAAATGCTAGACTCAGGATTTTAGTAGATAAGAGTAAATGGGCGGAGAAAGATATACCATGCTAACACTAATCAAAAGGAAGTGTGAGTAGCTGTATTAATTTCAGAGAGTACAGAATTCAGAGAAAGCAAAGGTATCAAGGATATAGAGAGGCATTACATAATAAGAAATGGATCAATTCTCTAAGAAGACATAATAATCCTTCATATGCACCAAGAAACAATGTCCAAATACATGAAGCAAAAACTGAATAAACAGCAAGCAGAAATAGGTGAATCCATTATTATAGTTGGAGACTTCAACACCTTATCTCTCAAAAATGGACAGATAGATCTACTGAACAGAAAATTAGTAAGACAACAGTTTAATTAAAAAGGTAGAGAATAAAGTATGTTACAAAAATAAAGATACCACATGAAAAATATTAATGTTTATCTTTTATTTTTTTAAATATGTTTTTATTGATTTCAGAGAGGAAGGGAGAGGGAGGGACAGTTAGAAACATCGATATGAGAGAATCATTGATTGGTTGCCTCCTACTGGGAATAGAGCCTGCAACCCAGGCATGTGCCCTTGACTGGAATCGAACCTAGGACCCTTCAGTACACAGGACACTGCTTGATCCACTGAGTCAAATCAGCTAGGGGATGAAGAAATGTTTAATTGTGTTTTTGTAATATTTGGTGGTGATATATTTATTATTAATAAACCATTATTAATTACTAGAGATCTGGTGCACAAAATTCGTGCATGGGGGAGGGGGTGTCCCTCAGCCCAGCCTGCAGCCTCTCCAATCTGGGACCCCTCGAGGGATGTCCTACCGGAATCGGGGCCTAAACAGGCAGTCAGACATCCCTCTCACAATCCAGGACTGCTGGCTCCCAACTGCTCGCCTGCATGCCAGCCTGATCACCCCCTAACCACTCCCCTGCCAGACTGATCGATGCCTAACTACTCCCCTGCTGGCCCTATTGCCCCTAACTGCCCTCCCCTGCCAGCCTGGTTACCCCTAACTGCCCTCCCCTGCAGGCCTAATTGCCCCTAACTGCCCTCCCTGCAAGCCTGGTCACCCCTAACTCTCCTCCCCTTCTGGCCTTTTCACCCCCAACTGCCCTCTTCTGCAGGCCTGGTTCCCCGCCAACTGCCCTCCCCTGCAGGCCTGGGTCCCCTCCAACTGTCCTCCCCTGCAGGCCTTGTTCCTCCCAACTGCCCTCCCCTGCCAGCCATCTTGTGGCCACATGGGGTGGCCATATTTGACCACATGGAGGTGGCCATCTTTGTGTGTTAGAGTGATGGTCAATTTGCATATTACCTCTTTATTAGATAGGATCATTTATTTTTAATATTTACATATTTTATATTGGTTTATATTATATATTTATAAACTATAAATTACAAATTAAATTTCATAATATAATTTTAATATAATATGCTTTATGTAATGTACAAATTTATTAAATTGATAAATCATTAGTAATTATAATTTATTATTACTAAACTGTTATTCCTAATGGGATTAAAGCAGGTGAGTAATTATGCAAAGTGAAATTCCATCATTCCTGTTTTTTGAGAACCAGGATTCTTGATGTTTAAGAAAGACTGTAAAATTATAGAAGAGTTTAAGTAAGAATTCTGTGATCCTATCTTAAAATTGGAGATATCAGTATGATTTCTAAGAGAATTTTGTATTTTAAAAGATATATATATCTGGATTATTGCCATTTTGAATAGCAATGAATGAATTAGGCCAGGGATCAGCAAACTGTTTTGTAAAGTGGTAGACAGTAAATATTGTAGGTTTGGCAGGGCACATGGCACGATTCAACCACTCAGTTCTGTTTTCAGAGCAGACCCAGTCATAGACAGTATATAAACAAATGTGCCTACCTGTGTTCTGTTATTTACAAAAACAGGAATGGGCCATATTTGGTTCGCAGGGTTTTTTGACCCCTGAATCAGGCAGTAAAGATAAATGGCTGCTAACTTCACAAAATGACAGTCATTATTTGCCTCCTGATGAAAAAACACAAGCTTTTAAACCCAGATGCCAATTTACAAGAAATACACAGGGCAAAGGAACATGCTAAACAGGTTGAATGTGAGAAACTCTACAGGTCAAACCACACATGTTCCTCAACAAAAATTATAAGAAAAAAATAAATATGGAACAAAGAAGCTGACGAGTAAACTAAAATTTTGAATACATATACAATTATTTTAAATGGGCAACTATTACATAATCAATTAAAGCATTGATGGAATCTTTTTAACAGAAAAAATGTCCTGAGGCCTTGGTAGTACTTTTAACCTTACATTGGCTTTTTCGGTTTAGAGAATGAGGAAATATTTGCCTATTAACGCAGCTGAGCAATAAACATTCTGTTGGCCACATACCACCTGTCAGGTGACCAGTCTCCACAGTGGACAACTGGCACCAGTGGAAGGTGAGAGTTTGCCTTTGGTGGTCTTGTGATTTCACTTTCAAAACTCTCTTTCATTACCTCCCTCACACTCATCAAATCCTGACTTGCTAATTGTTTTCAATAGATTATAAAGTTTTTTGAGATTTTAGATTTCTAAATAATATTTCCCGTAAGTAAGTGTAAAGGATTTTGGAAGCTGAAAACCCTATATAATGTAATGAAACCCTATATTAATAGGTAGGGGACTAAATAATGTATTATCAAAACAGGAACACTTTTAAAGTGAAAGTTAGTCATGCCAGGACAACAGGGATAAAACAGCTATCCCAGGAAAACTGGGAAGTATGGGCACTCAATTGATAGTGGGATATTTTAGGACTGGAAGGAGCTGCTTATGGTCTAAATTAAGTCATGTAGGTAGCATATACTGTCATTATGCGCAGATGACATGATATTATACATAGAAAACCCTAAAGTCTCCACCAAAATAACTACTAGATTTAATAAATGAATTCAGCAATGTAGCAGGATACAAAATTAATGCCCAGAATTTGATGCCATTTTTACACACCAATAATGAATTCTTAGAAAAAAGAAACTAAAAATCAATCCCATTTATCATGGCAACAAAAAAAAATTAAGATACTGCCGGGGTCCAGCCCCAGCAGGTCCAGGGGTCCCCAAAGGTGTGGATGGAGTCAGCGAAGAAGGAATGACACGGAGACAGCGTTCAGTTGATCAGCAGCCTAGGCAGGATCTCTAGCCAAGTTCTAGTCAGGATCTCCAGCGAAGTTCTGGTTAGGATCTCCAGCCAGGTTCTGTGGCCATGTTCTCTCGCTAGGTTCTCCAGCCAGGTTCGGGTTAGGTTCTCCAGCCAGGTTCGGTAGCCAGGTTCTGTAGCCGGGTTCTTCAGCCAGGTTCTGTCTAGGTTCTCCAACCAAGTTCTGTAGCCAGGTTCTGTCCAGGATCTTTTGCCATGTTCTCTCCAGTG
>NW_006292604.1:3157219-3160606 GCF_000327345.1 Myotis davidii | reverse complement strand
CGCCTGGCAGTTAAGAGGTTTTATTCCCTCCCTAACTTCAGGGGAAAATCCCTACTTGGGGAAACAAACTTTCTCAGAGAGGTGCCCTTGGTTAAAACACATAGTGCCAAGAAGGTGATCAAACATATTAAGAACAGTATGCCATATATGCCAGGTCCCTTGAAACATCAAGGATGGACCGGCTCCCGGCAAGATACTTGGGAATAAACTTAACCAAGGAGGTAAAAGACCTATACTCAGAAAACTATAGGATGCTGGGAAAAAATATAGTGGAAGATACAAAAAGTCATTTTGTTATTTCTTATGAGAATAGGATACTGTTGGGAATTCAAAAAGGGACAGGCAGACTGTAACTTGAGAGTTTAGAACAATTCTTCAAGGTAAGGTATTTCTCTCACCACGCAATCATGTCCCTTCACTTCTTCACTGTCCGTTGCTGAGACTATAGATATGTCCAAGGGGACCACAGTTGAGAAGCTCTAATTGGCTCTTTTTCCATACCAACCTCCAAAGGTAAAGAGCAACTGACTCTTTGAGAGGTTACTAGTATGATGCTGAATTGCAGGATGACTCAGAAAGTGTAAGACTCATTGATTTAAACCTATACCTAGCATTGATTAAGTTCTGTAAAATATAGCAGGCAGCCATTTCTGCCTGGGGAGTTCATGGGAGTCTAAATCACACAGACAAGTGAGACTCCGAAATCTAATGAGACCAAGTGACAAATGCAGGATGAGAAAGTGAAATGAAGTTTAGTGCCCATTACTTACTTCAAAAGCAAAAAAATAACACAGAAAAGTCTTCCCTGAAGACCAAGGAACACATCTGAAGTTTTCAATAAGAGCTTTGTTTCCAAATACATAGTTTCTTAGCCTTCACCAAAGAAACAATAATGCATTCATATGACCTCTGCAGACAGGAGCCAACATCCAAACTGCTCAGTCCCACTTCTTTAAAGTGGCTGCCCCAGGCAAGTCTTGAACACCCAACTTGTATGTATTGGTGGGAAAGGAGAGAGAGAGAAAAAGAGCATAAATTGTTTACTGTCTTCTTTCTTCCTCTTGTTTCTTTAGAAAGGTAGAACACTGTAAATAAATATATTTCTCTCTTACCACTGTGTACATATTGCTCTCATAGTCCTTATCATATTATTGTCTAAATTGGGGTCTGCCAGTCTGTCTCCCTGTGGTAGGACAATTGTATTGGTGTCTCAAATGGCTTTCCTGAACCCATGCTCTTTGCAATGTGTCTTTGCAGATTCTCCCTTAAAGTGTTGGAGTTTATTCCTCATCCTCTCCACCCATAACTTGAATCTGGGCTCTCCTTTAGACTCACTTTTGGCCAATTGAATAGGACGGAAGTGACTTAGTACCATTGTGAGGCTGTGTCTCAAGAAGTTTTGTTCATTTCTGGCATTGTCTTGGATCCTCACCATCATGTACTTAAGCCAGGCTAGCCTGCTGGAGGTGAGAAACCACATGAAAAAGATAGTTTTCTCACCTCTCCTAGCCAGGCGGCTTCTTGCCAGTCCCCTAACTGCCAGCTGATGACAGATAAATGAGTGAGCTCAGCTGAGATCAGTCAAGCCTGGCTCAGCCAAAATCACAAAACAGAAATCACTGATGAACAAACTCATGAATTAAATAAATATTGTTGTATGAGACTGAGGTTTTCTGGTTATTTGGTATTCAGCATTATTATGGCAATAGATAACGGCTATACCTCCCTACTAAAATTACTCGCCCAGAACAGATCTCAATATATGACAGATGAGTTAGTGTGTGGATAATTGCAGGAATGAATGAATAAGTGAATATGATCCCATTAACTGAATGATATAATGTTTAAATAGATTCTGTCTCACTAAATACAAAAGAATGGTGAATTATCACCTTATATTTTCCTAACTGGAAACGCTTCCTCTGCTCCAGCCCATCTTACAAGGCTGGCACGGATTGAGTATGTAGGCCTTTCTGCTGACCTCATGAAACCGCTGAGCCAACTATATCCACACCATCTCGGAACTGAGGTTATGCAAGCAGAGGAGCAGCACAGGCGAATGGTGTAAGACTGGAGGGTGTCTGCCCTTTATACTCCCGGATGTGGCAAGGGGGTAGTGGTGGTTGTTCGCTGATAATTGGGCCAAGAGTGGAAGAAAGTGAATAAACAAGTGTGCTTTGGATGAGATAAAGGAAAAAGGAAGCGTCTCTTTTTTTTCCCCTAAGACGCGCATGTATGTGCACGTGCACACATACACTGCCACACAGCACGTAAGAACTTCCAAAGGAAAACAAGCTCAAACAAAACTCTGTGATGGGTACAATGGAATCTGCTGCCAAGGAGACCAGAATATAATAGAGAAAACTTCTGGGAAGAGGGGAGAGTTAATATGGCTGTCACAGAAGGTGGTATGGAGACCACAGATTTACAGAGAGGGGTCATTCACGCGAGCCGAGAAAGATTAGAGTAGGTTGACTTGACCTGAACTTTAGCAACTTAGCTCAATGTGACTAAGCCATGACGTACAATTTGAAGTTCACATAAAAACACTTCAAAAAGCAAAGGCTTAAAAGTGAGACAATCATGGCCAATTTTCAGAGGAACTAAGTGTCTACAAAAGAAAACCATATAAACGAATTGGGATAAGATTAGGTGAGATGGTGCAGCCCTCCCTTTTTGTGCAGGGTTGGATAAAGATTGGTTTTTTAAAAAGGAAGAGGCTGATGTACAAATATGAAGGGTGGAGGCTTTATTCTGAGAACCAGGTGTGGGATGAACTTAAGCTAGTCAAAAATCCAAAGTATTAATACTGGACACAAAAGGGTCCTGGCTCCCCGCCACTAACAGAGTCAAATAAGTAGAGACAAATTTGAATACGTATGGCGCATTTATTAATCAGATAGCTGGCAATCTGAAAGAACGGCAGGTGTAAAACTCTGAAAATACTGCTCTGACATTTCATTTCAAACAAGCTCTTATACAGGGTTAGCGGGTGGGGGGAAAATCTAATGTTGGTGAGTTCCCAGAATCTGCCTTCTTCCATTGTCCTCACAAAGATTAGCCCCGGAACACTGCCTCCCTTCAGGCAGGTGCTGTCCTTGATCTGGGCTCTGGCTGCCTTATCCTCAGGGCCTGTTCTCCTTCTTGGAATACTTCCTTCAGTTTTCCTGGGTCTGTAAAAAAATCTCTTCTTTTTTGTTTGATTGTTCATTTGTTGTTTATTTGTTTTCAATTCTTTATTGTTTAAAGTATTACATATGTCTCCTTTTCCCCCCATTGACTTCTCCCCAGCCTCCCCCACCCCCCAGCACATGCCCTCACGCCCCCTAGTGCCTGTGTCCATTGGTTATGCTCATATATATATGCATACAAGTCCTTTGGTTGATC
>NW_006292604.1:3145110-3157046 GCF_000327345.1 Myotis davidii | reverse complement strand
GAGATATATTCCTAGAAGTGGGATCACTGGGTCAAATAGCAGTTCCATTTTTAGTTTTCTGGGGAGTCTCCATACAGTTCTCCACCGTGGCTGCACCAGTCTGCATTCCCACCAGCAGTGCATGAGGGTTCCTTTTTCTCCATATCCTCGCCAATAATTGTCATTTGTTGATTTGTTGATGATAGCCATCAAAAATCCTTCTTATTGCTTAACCTTAGAAATCGTATCATTAACCTGATGTTTGTTTTCTATATGCTGGTAATTGTCAGTAAAATTAAAACAACAGAGTCTTTAAATTCTTCACAGCCATTATAGTACCTTGGGAGTATATAGTCAAGGGCAGCTCAGTTTTCTAGAATCGCTTCTCTTATTTGTCCTAACTCTTCTTAGTTTAAGGCACTTATGGCACTAGAAGTGGCACATAAGGCCTTTACCATACTGCAAGCTTGTCTGCTCATGTCTACGTTTAGGGAGATAACCATTACCCAAATTACAAAGATGGTCAGGGAGATATACTTAGCCAGACTCCATAATTGTACATTGTCATTGCCATCTGGAGAAAGTAAGTGGAGAGATCACGCCTGGTCTGAATGCTGAGATGTCTCTGAGGCATGAAGATGGTGAGTCTTCCTGGGGAGCTTGGTCCCCCTGTGCTGTTGGCTGGTATATATGATTAAACAGATAGTCCACACATAAGAAGCCACCCACCTGGTAACTTGACGTGTCCATAAGCACAAACTATTGAAAAATTACTTGTACAGTTCATGGCATGGTCCGTAGGTAACCTGACACAACTTTCAGAGCAGTTAGAAACATAAACACATTCCCTTACCAGGGCAACAGCCGCCACTTTCAGTGAAAACATGTCCTTGTCCTTTTGGTAGGTGCTGGGTCCTAAAGAATAAATGTCATTGTAGGTTATAGTCTTATCGATGGTGATGAAGTGGGTATAATTCCTGATGTTTCTTATAGGGGCACCTACTCCTACAAGACAAGAGGTGAAAGTTTGTTCTACCTAAGTCCCTCCTGAAAGGCAAAAGTCAGAAATATTCAGAACATTTTTGGCTTTATAAATATACCCTAGTGTTTTCATTCTGTTTAAAGGGATAGAGTTCTCCTAATATCTGGAGGAACGGGTAAGAGGTTAAGACTAAGGCAGTTGTTTTATTTGGAGGACAGCTTTCAATGTTTCTTGGGTGGGGCTGTCCATTCTCCTTCCAGTGCTCTTTTTACTCTGATGTGATGAACCCATGCTTCACCCCTGCTAGTTTTAAGGCAGATGGGGTGGTTAGGAGCTTGTCCCATGGTTGAGTCCATTTTTCTTCTCATTGATCCTCTGGGGATCTGGCTTTCCATGTCTTGAGTAGGACTGTGTCTCTGGCTTCAGAAGGATGTAATGGATCTGAAACAGAAAGATCTCTATTATGGCTAATGTCTGGTTAAGATGTTGAGTATCATTTTTAATTTTGATATCATGATCTATGTATATATCCTCCTTTAGTGGCCTGAAAGGACCGCCCATATATTATTTCATAGAAACTTAAACAAATCCCACTTCAGGGAGCTGCTCTTATTCTGATCAGAGCAATTAACAAAACTTGATCCCAATGGAGAGGAGTCTCCTGACAAAGCTTTGCTATATTTTTCTTCAAGGTGTGATTCATCTTTTCAACTTTTCTGGAGGCTTGTGTTCTCCAGGCCATAAGTAACTTTCATGTGATATTAAGGAATTGACTGACCTTTGGTGTGATTTCAGAAATGAAAGCAGGCCCATTACACTTTGTAAACTGTTAAAAAGTCCAAACCAAGGGATTATGTCCTTCAAAAGGGCTTGATTACTTGTGGGGCAGGCCTCTTGTCCATCCAGAAAAAGTGTAAACAAATACAAGTAGAGCCCAGCCAGCTTGGCTCAGTGGTTGAACTTCAACCTATGAAACTGGAGATCATAGTTTGATTCCTGGTCAGGGCACTTGCCTGGGTAGTGGCCTCGATCCCCAGTGTGGGAGTTGCAAGAGGCAGCCAATCAATGATTCTCTCAATCATCACTAATGTTTCTATCTCTCTCCATTACTCTCTGAAATTAATAAAAATATGTTTTCAAAAAAACAAATACAAGTGAATATTTCCAGCCCCCGGGTTTTGGCATCTGGGTAAAATCTATTTGCCAATCCTCAAAAGGGAACTGTCTCCCTCCCTTCCTCAGGTGGGAGTCATTTTTGGATTGTTCCTTTGGCATAAAAAGTGCTTAGCTGTCATTCTGCAAACTGCCTGGGCTATGCCTTGGCCCATAACCCAGGGTTTGATGTTAGTAGAGTCTCTCCCATAATTTGTTGCTTCATGAATGTATTTTAGTATGGATTTTATTTCAGTGGTTCTCAACCTGTGGGTAGCGACCTCTTTGGCAGTCGAACGACCCTTTCACAGCGGTCGCCTAGACTATCCTGCACATTAGATATTTACATTATGATTCATAACAGTAGCAACATTACAGTTATGAAGTAGCAACGAAAATAATTTTATGGTTGGGTCACAACATGAGAAACTGTATTTAAAGGGCCAGAAGGTTGAGAACCACTGTATTAGCTGTTCAGGAAGGAGGATAATTCCTTGTTTATTGATTTTCCAATTATTGTTGGTCTCCTTGAACCACCATTTCTCCACCCTCTTCTGCTAAGAGGCAGAATGTTCTGGGTAAACCTGAGATAGGTCTACTGCTGGTGTTAGGGACATCAGTTGTTTTCTTTTTGCTGCCTCTTTTGCTATTTTATCAGCCATTCCTTTTTTTTTTTTTTTTTTTGCTGTGGTTGTGTTTTCTCTCAGGTGTTCAGGACAGTGTATCCCAGTTACTTGAGTAGGACCCAAGATGGCCTGTAGCAAGTCCAGAATTTCTGGCTTACGTTTAACATCCTTTATATTGGTTGTTAAAAGTCCTCTTTCTTTCCAGATAAAACCATGCACGTGTAGTAGGAAAGCATATTTAGAGTCAGTATAGATGTTTATTTGCTTTGCTTTAGATAACGCTAGTGCTGTGGTGAGGGCAATGAATTCAGCCTTTTGCCCAGATGTTCCCGGGAATAAGGCCTTTGCCTCAACAGTCTCCTTTAGAGTGACTACTGCATATCCTGCCTTCCTCTTTACTTGATCAACATAACTGCTCCCACTACAGAGTCCAGTCAGTTTCTTCTGATGGGTAATCCTGGAGGTCTGACCAACTTGAATATACTTCATCTAAACCTCAGTGCAAAGATTAGCCCCAGAACACTGTCTCCCTTCAGTTAGGTCCTGCCCTTGAGGCGGAATCCGCTGCCTTATCTCCAGGGCCTGTTCTTGTAACCCGCTCTTTAGTTTCTCGGGGTCTGTAAAAAAATCTCTTCTTTATAGTGAGTGGCTATTAAATAACTGTGATTCTATTTCTATTAAGTGCCACTCCCCTCTCAGTATCTAGACAGAGATTAGGTCGGCCAGGCTGTACTGGACTCAAGAATTATTCAATAAAGACAGACTCATAAAAATAGTTTTCTCCTTGAGATCTTAGATTTATAGTAAATTTCCTTGGTTTTTAAACTCTAGAGTTGGTGAGACCATAAAATGAATATTTACAAAGGGTCACACTTCACACTCCCTTACTTTTCAGGCTCACAGAGGCAAGGGGGTGGGAGAACGTTCCCCTTCCGTCACCTCCCCAAAACAGTGACTGATGGAAACAGGAGTCTGAGCCACAGTTGGGTTTGGGCTCCCATTTACTTCTGTCACAGCCTGATGGTTCAAGCTTTATTTCTCCTTCCTGCCTCCTTGTGTGAAGTATTTTCCCACAAGCTCGCTGCTTCTGCTCACCTCTTGATTTTCCAATGGAAAGTCTGAGGCTGGCCCACTGAGAAGTTCTGGATGTTACATCATTCATGGCATGGACGCTACAGCTTCCTCTGATCTCTCCTGGTCTCCTCAACAAGATAGGCAAACGCTGTTTGAGGGACCCCTCTCCTGGGGGATGTGGTGCTGTTCAGAGGGTCTGCCTTGATGCTGCTGCTTTATGTCCTCCGAAAGAACCTCTTCATCAGACTTAAGGTACGCTGTGCCACTCGCTGAGCCAAACAAAAGCAGAATACAGCTCACACTGACATTTATGGCGTTTTGTACTTAATGACTCCCATACTGCACTTCCTAAATTACTCTCATAAAAAAACTGAATTTGAAAAGCCATTTTTCTCAACTGCCACTACTACACTCATCTCATTTTGCTCGGCTGCACAATTGAGCGTGACAGATTTCGCCAGTTTCGATGTGTTAAAAATACTCCTCTACTCCTGCTTTGCAGGTTAAATTTTCTTTTTCCCCAGCGAGGGGCAAACTGAACTCTCAACTACCCATAACAACCTGATTTTAAAAATTCATCCTCCTGGTGGTTTTTGTCCTTTGTGCAGAGAAGCAGACCTTAGGCCTGAGAGGGATTTTGGAGTTTGCAGCAGAGAGGTGATCTTCAGAGACTCAATCCGTCTTGGGAACAAGGAAGAGCCATCTGTTCATTTTGCCCCCAGGTAGAGGTAGGTGTACTTCTGAGGTGGAGCAGTGCCACGCTAGGGGTTAAAACAAGAGCAGACGCTTGTGTGCGTATGAGATTAGGGCTTTGAAAATGCTAATATTTCATCTATTTTTATGTATTGCCAGGGACATTCTGCAATAAGTATTATTCAGGAAGGAAGCCCATATGTTTACCTTGCTCTTTAGTGTGTTTATCTGTAAGCCTCAGGCATTGCATTAAGACATCCAATACCAACAGCACTGACGGGTCCAAGAAGTTGGGCTTATAAACCAAAGCAAGAGTTCTATAAAAGGCTTGTCCTAACTGCACTTATAACCTTGGTCTTCATTCAAAAATTACTCTCATAGGGAAAAAAGAAAGAAAAGTAAAGAAGAAAGAAAAGAAAACAGAAAGAAAAGAAAAAGCAAACATTTATTATCTGAAATAAACAAAACTGGTACAGTATATTTTAAAAGGTGGTGAGGATGGCAACAGACTCCCAAAGCTATTTTTTTTATTTCAACTAGTCGTGAGCCCCTAAAGATAAGGACAAGAGTTGGTATAACAAAAGCACAGATGACACAGACTACAGAGTGCTTGCTCTTGCACATCTCATAAATTAATGCATTCATTTCTTCGTTTTACACACATTATCTTGAGCAACTGCTACGGGTTAAGCACTAGGCACAATGCTAAATGCTAAGGCCACTGGAAGAGGTATGATAGAATTCATACCTTGTAGGACTCACAGTCGAGAGGAAGGGACATATAAACATAAATAATTACAGTAAGAATCATATTCAATTTCTTTCATTCACTCAACATTTACTGAGCCCTTTGTTCCAGACACTGTTCTTACACCTGGGCACACAAAATTGAATAAAATCCATAACCTTAAGGAGTTCTCTCACAGTAAAGAAGATACCATTCACACACCCAGTCCAATGTAGTATGGGATGTGCTATTAACAGTAGCACAGTCACAGGAAATGGGGAAAGTGACTGCTCATGTGAGCTGAGAAAGGGGTAACAGTGATCCTTTACTCTGACGGACAGAAAACTCTAACCTGAAAAATAAGGATACGGTGCAGGCTAAAAGGCCAGGAACCTTTAGAGACATAGCATTTGTTATTTGTGAATGAGCTCATTTCCCTCCTACATTTGGTTTATAATATATTTGAGGAGTGAGGTGACAATCTGGCCACAATATTCCTACTTTCAGTGATCTAGGATACCCACCATGGACCAACTGAGGAGGGACTATACTTGGAGAATAGTGAGCAGTCAGGAAGAATGGACCAGAGAGAAAGATCAAAGTAGAGGGTTCTAATTTTAGGAATTGGATTGGACAATGAGCTCAATAACCATGCCTAAACTTTTCTTTTAAAGATACCAAATTACCCAGAGAAATGCAATTTGGTTAGCTATTTTTTAATATTTTGGAATGGGCAATTTGTTGTGGGGAAAACACCTTTAAAATCCGTAATCTCCATTCTTCTTTTTGGCAGATGAAATTGATTTGCTATGAATAGTTAGGACTGTGATGGCCCATCCCCATTACTTGCCTTCCCTCAATAGCATGGGAGAGAAGGCAGTTCGTTTCCTTTCTTTTTTTTTTTTTTCTTTTTTTTTAAATATATTTTATTGAGTTTTCACAGAGAGGAAAGGAGAGAGACAGAGAGTCAGAAACATCGATGAGAGAGAAACATCGACCAGCTGCCTCCTGCACACTCCCCACCGGGGATGTGCCCGCAACCAAGGTACATGCCCTTGACCGGAATTGAACCTGGGACCTCCCAGTCCGCAGGCCGATACTCTATCCACCGAGCCAAACCGGTTCCGGCCGTTTCCTTTCTTATATAATTTTCTGTTTCATGTAGAACTCAACATTGCATAATTTTCAACATTCCTATTATGCAACTGGTTTCTTGGTGGTTATAATTAATTCTCTCCCCTACTCTTCCAAGAGAGGGATAAAACTTTTTCTAATACAATGTAATGGTATGTTAAATTGGAAATTCCAGCTAAGTCACAGCAATATGAAGTTCCAAAGAGAAGTATTGAACCAAAATTCAGATTTTAAAGGAGATATGAAAGAACCAATCAGATGGATCCAAAACCCAGATATAAAGAGGATCAAGCAATTGGAGAGGAAGATACGATTTGTGAAGATATGATTTGCCAGGCTGTTTCACCTTTTCCTGGGAGAAGGGGTGGGGTGGGGGTTGCTATCCTTTACAAAAAGGCCTTCACTGGGACAACTTGGAGGGCTCACAATATTCCTGGAATGAGAGATGAGAGGCCTGACAGATTTAGAGCACAGGCGTGCCAGGCAGTTGGTTGACTTGGACAATGGAGTCATGTCATTTCCAAAGCAGCCCAAAGAGGAAAATCAGCTTCAAACATTTGCCTCTTTTACAACAGAAGCAGGGCTAGTGTGAAATTATTTTCCCCCTATTCCCTTCCTCCCACTGAGCTCTGTTCCCATAACCCATAGCATCAGTAATAACAGCTTGCAAGTGGCGAATATGTGGGCATGAAGGATAGCAAAAATACCTGCCCCTCTCCCACAGAAAGCAGCTGGTCTGCCTCAGGTGGGGGGTGGAGCCTGAGTGTTAAACCAAATGCAGAATTTTAGTTATAGTCTGGGACAGGATATTCTAATTTACTTGTTGAGAATATATTTGAGATTGAAGGTCTCAAATTCAAGGGCTCAAACTTCTAGTATTTCTCTATTTGCTTTCATTTCTGCTTTCAACTTGCCAATTCTTTCCTGAGTTCATCTCCTTTTCAGGAAGACTTTGTGAAATCACATGGCGATGTCTAGCACTATGATTTTTTCCAAACCCTTCCCTAAAGCTAGAGGCTGGGTAGAGGCATGGTCTCCCTTGCAAGTCTCCAGAGAACAGTTGTGCTAAATGTTTTGCATGATATGACAATAGCTGTTTATTTTTGGACCACATGAAATGTCTTGTTCTTGATTGGCAGGTGGCTGGCCAATGATTCAGAGACCTAGTCTCTTTCTACTTTATGGCTTCACCATTGTCCTGGGTCACTTCTGCATGAAGTCTGCTAGAAGGAAAAAGAATATGAAGCTGGAATTTTTATGAGGTAGGTCCCAAAGTTCCATTGGCCAGAACACAGTCAGTCACATGGCCACATGTAACTAACAGCAAGAGAGGCTGGAAAATGCAATCTATTTTGTTCAAAGGAAAAAGAAGAAAGATTGTTCACAGTGGGGTGGGGTAGGGAGGTGCATTATGTATTGGGTTACTAAAAAGCTAGAAAGCAACATGGAAGACAAAAAAATAGTGTTTTGATTACATCCCTGATGTGGGCTTATTGGACTCATACATGATTTTCAGCAGGCAAATGCACAACACCAGTTCCACTTTTACTTTGAAAGCATCCTTCCTGATGTCCTCTGGGCTAATTTCTAATCTGAATTAATTGTCCTACAATCTATTACACAGCTCTCATGCTGGGACTTCCCTTCACTATCACCTAGATCAGTGGTTCTCAACCTTCTGGCCCTTTAAATACAGTTCCTTATGTTGTGACCCAACCATAAAATTATTTTCGTTGCTACTTCATAACTGTAATGTTGCTACTGTTATGAACCGTAATGTAAATATCTGATATGCATGATGGTCTTAGGCGACCCCTGTGAGAGGGTCATTCAACCGCCAAAGGGTCGCGACCCACAGGTTGAGAACCGCTGACCTAGATGGACCCTACATCTCGCTCCTGTTTCACAGCCCGTTTTACCTGGCCAGAGCCATGGCCTTCCTTCCTTCCTTTCTGTTTGGTCCTTCTTTTTAGTGAAGCAGGTCCTCAGTAGCATCTTCAGAAAGTACACAGATGTTTTATTTTTTAAGATCCCTCATACCTGAAAATACTATCTTACATTCACAGTTGATGGATAACTTCGTTGAGATAGGATTCTAGGTTGCACTTCCTTTTTCTTCAGGATTTTGAGGGGACTGCTTCGTTGATTATCATCTTTAGAATATGACCTGTTATTTTTATCTGGCCACTTTCAGGATCTTCTTTGGATCCTTGGGATTTTAAAATGTCATGATGTTATGTGTTGATGATGTCTTCCTGCCCCACCCCCCAACCACCCCCACTCCCGACCCCCATTTATTTCTGAGGACTGAGAGAACTCTTTCAGCCTTGAAATTCAGAGCTTTCAATACTTGGAAGTTTCTCACATTATTTTTTAAATCTTTTTTTCCTCCATTTCTTTGCTTTTTCTTCTCTTTCTCAAAGATATACTAGTCAAATATTTTGTACTTGATTGGTCCACTAATTTTTAAAAATGTTTTCTTTCCTATTTGTTTTATCTTTTTTTGTTCTAATTTTTTTAAGAGTTCTTACTTTGTATTTAATATTTGTATTAAATGTTTTACTTCTGCTAAAAATTTTTACTTATGACACTCATATTCTATGAATTTTTAAACTTATTATTTCTTCAAGAGTAAAATATATTCCCTGAGTCCCTATAAATATTAATGATTCTTCATTTTATCTTTTTTCCTTCTGCTTCTACATTGCCTTCTCCCTTCTGAGTTCCTTTTACATTGTTCTCATCTCTAACTCATGTGAGATGCTTCCTTCATATATAAAGTGATCATATTAATAATTCTGCTTGGGTGGAAGATTATTTCAATTGGTGGGCTTCGTTGAAGGGTAGTCAGAACCCATAAATGTCAGAAACTATAGATTATGTTTCTTGAGTCAATCAGGTACTCCAGAAAGAAATCTGCCAATGAACTACCTGTTGGTTTTAAGGCATAACTGCCCACCTTACACATGTTGAAAAGGGGAGAAGACTAAGGGGATGTCAATATACTAGAGGCCCAGTGCACAAATTCGTGCACAAGTGGGGTCTGGCCAGCCCAGCCCCAATCAGCAGATCGGGGCCAGGCTTGTCAGGAGGAGGAGACAGCGAGAGTTTGGCCAGCTGGCTTGCCCCAATTGGGCCAATCAGGCCGATCAGGGCCAGGCTGGTTTGGGGGATGAACCATGGGTGATTGGCCGATGGGCCCCACCCCTGATTGGGGTGGGGGAGATGACTGGGGGTGGAGCCAGCCATGGGGAGGGGCTGTGGGTGGTGGGCTGGTCACCCTCACCCTCAAATGGGGTGGGGGGGCCAATCGGGAGTCAGCAGCCTGGAGGAGAGTGGTCACCCTCACCCTCAAATGGGGTGGGGGGGTCAATCGGGAGTCAGCAACCTGGAGGAGAGGCCATGGGTAGTTGGCTGGCCGGCCCTGCCCCTGATCAGAGTGGGGGGCTCATTGGGGGCAGGGCTAGCCGGAGTGAGGGCCTGCAGGAGGTTGGACGGCCAGCCCCGCCCCCTATTTGGGGTAGGAGGGGCAATCAGAGGCAGGGCTGGCCGTGGGGAGGGGCTGCAGGAGGTTGGCGGGCCCTTCCCACCCCTTGATAGATAGATAGATAGATAGATAGATAGATAGATAGATAGATAGATACTATTTAGATGTTCACTTAAGCACTTAAGTCCTCTTTCATCAGTATATTATCTCATTTTTCATTCTACTATTTCAGAGGCCCCCAAACCCAAACTTTCTTTGGTTGTAAACTGAAGATGTAAACCTTCTGTCTGCTACAGGGGTTGGGAGAAGGGGTGGTTGATAGGCTCTCCAGTTCTCAACATTTGACTTAGTGGGGCTAACAGAAGGTATGGTGGGCAATATTTTGAGGAGCAAAGCCTGATAATTTTATTCTCACTCCTACCTTTTTCCTTCAGAGGGACTTGGTGCCTTATAGAGTTCTGTGGCCTACTTTCTATCATCCCCATCTGTACTTTTTAGCTTTTTTCACTCTGCTCTTCCATCTCCCAAAATTTTGGTGACTTTTTAAATATCTTCCCATGTTCTCTTTGTCCTTTGGATTATGCATTTTTATACTTTTACTATCAATTTAGTTAGGATTTGGTAGAGAAGGAAGGTAAAGTGTGTGTATTGAATCCACCTCACTTAACTACAAGTCTAATAACATTTTCAGATGTCTTTTTTCCTTACAAACAGATCACTGTATCCTAGCATGTTTATATTTCTACAAGATATGTGCATGCATATAATAAAGCAGAGTCATTTTAATATTTCATATCCTTTAAAAAGGCTAGTCATAAGATAAAGAACATATAGACATAATTTTTATCACTTGAGTTTGAATGGATATCTTCTAATAAAAACACGAGTTATACTATAAAACCAAAGAGTAATAAAATTGTATTATGCAACAGAATTTCTTGCAAACTAAGTAGAAAAGGACATTTCCCCAAATCTAAATGATTTGGGGGCTTATAAACACTATAAAGTAGTAATGATATACCTGCATACTGTCATCCACATTTTTCTTTCATTAACTTTGTCAAATTCTGTTTTTGAAAAGCCTTGTTTATCCTTAAAGGACAAACTCAACTTGTTAAAAAGCCAGCTCCAGGCAGCGTCTTTCCCAATTGCCTAATTCTCTTGAGATATGAAACAGAGACATCTAAAGGAATTTTTAGGAACTGAAACATTAATATGTACTATCTGTTTTCATTAACTCCCTCAGAAATGAAGTATTTGGCTTATTATAAAGCTAGGAAACATTACTTTGTAAAATTAAATCTAAAGCCAAAGCAATATGCCTTTTGGAGCAAGTCAAGAGAAAGCTATATTCATCAACAGTTCAGATAAAGTTAATGTACCAAAATTTTTAAAATTCACTTATTTACCCTAAAATTATTAGATGGAAGTTGACTTACACAGAGATTATATTTTGGTTTTCATTGTATTTGTCCTTAGTGCTAGGTATAAGTGGCTAAAAAGAAAACAAATAAATTATTGAATAAGCAATTAATTGATTGACTAATATCCCAAATAAATATAACTCATGTATTTTTCTGACGATACTTTTTTCGTTTGTGTGTTCCCAAATAAATATAACTCATGTATTTTTCTGATGATTCTTTTTTCGTTTGTGTGTGTTTTTTTTAAATTAAGTCTTTGTTGTTCAGATTATTACAGTTGTTCCTCTTTTTCCCCCCATAGCTTCCCTCCACCCAGTTCCCACCCCACCCTCTGCCCTTACCCCCCCCCACCCACTGCTCTCATCCATAGGTGTATGATTTTTGTCCAGTATCTTTCTGCACCCCACACATCCCTTTCCCCCCGCGAGAATAGTCAGTCCATTCCCTTTCTACGTCCTTGATTCTATTATGATCACCAGATTATTTATTCACTTGATTCTTAGATTCACTTGTTGATAGATGCATGATTGTTGTTCATAATTTGTATCTTTACCTTTTTCTTCTTCTTCCTCTTCTTAAAGGATACCTTTCAGCATTTCATATAATACTGGTTTGGTGGTGATGAACTCCTTTAGCTTTTCTTATCAGTGAAGTTCTT